>NC_044398.1:2266541-2568643 GCF_006542625.1 Nomascus leucogenys
AAAGGGTATTCAATTAGGAAAAGAGGAAGTCAAACTGTCCCTGTTTGCAGATGACATGATTGTATATCTAGAAAACCCCATTGTCTCAGCCCAAAATCTCCTTAAGCTGATAAGCAACTTCAGCAAAGTCTCAGGATACAAAATCAATGTACAAAAATCACAAGTATTCTTGTACACCAATCACAGACAAACAGAGAGCCAAATCATGAGTGAACTCCCATTCACAATTGCTTCAAAGAGAATCAAATACCTAGGAATCCAACTTACAAGGGATGTGAAGGACCTCTTCAAGGAGAACTACAAACCACTGCTCAATGAAATAAAAGAGGATACAAACAAATGGAAGAACATTCCATGCTCATGGGTTGGAAGAATCAATATCGTGAAAATGGCCATACTGCCCAAGGTAATTTATAGATTCAATGCCATCCCCATCAAGCTACCAATGACTTTCTTCACAGAATTGGAAAAAACTACTTTAAAGTTAATATGGAACCAAAAAAGAGCCCGCATTGCCAAGTCAATCCTAAGCCAAAAGAACAAAGCTGGAGGCATCACACTACCTGACTTCAAATTATACTACAAGGCTACAGTAACCAAAACAGCATGGTACTGGTACCACAACAGAGACATAGATCAATGGAACACAACAGAGCCCTCAGAAATGATGCCGCATATCTACAACTATCTGATCTTTGACAAACCTGACAAAAACAAGAAATGGGGAAAGGATTCCCTATTTAATAAATGGTGCTGGGAAAACTGGCTAGCCATATGTAGAAAGCTGAAACTGGATCCCTTCCTTACACCTTATACAAAAATTAATTCAAGATGGATTAAAGACTTAAATGTTAGACCTAAAACCATTAAAATCCTACAAGAAAACCTAGGCAGTACCATTCAGGACATAGGCGTGGGCAAGGACTTCATGTCTAAAACACCAAAAGCAATGGCAACAAAAGCCAAAATTGACAAATGGGATCTCATTAAACTAAAGAGCTTCTGCACAGCAAAAGAAATTACCATCAGAGTGAACAGGCAACCTACAGAATGGGAGAAAAGTTTTGCAACCTACTCATCTGACAAAGGGCTAATATCCAGAATCTACAATGAACTCAAACAAATTTACAAGAAAAAAACAAACAACCCCATCAAAAAGTGGGCAAAGGACATGAACAGACATTTCTCAAAAGAAGACATTTATGCAGCCAAAAAACACATGAAAAAATGCTCATCATCACTGGCTATCAGAGTAATGCAAATCAAAACCACAGTGAGATACCATCTCACACCAGTTAGAATGGCCATCATTAAAAAGTCAGGAAACAACAGGTGCTGGAGAGGATGTGGAGAAATAGGAACACTTTTATACTGTTGGTGGGACTGTAAACTAGTTCAACCATTGTGGAAGTCAGTGTGGCGATTCCTCAGGGATCTAGAACTAGAAATACCATTTGACCCAGCCATCCCATTACTGGGTATATACCCAAAGGACTATAAATCATGCTTCTATAAAGACACATGCACACGTATGTTTATTGCAGCACTATTCACAATAGCAAAGACTTGGAACCAACCCAAATGTCCAACAACGATAGACTGGATTAAGAAAATGTGGCACATATACACCATGGAATACTATGCAGCCATGAAAAATGATGAGTTCATGTCCTTTGTAGGGACATGGATGAAACTGGAAATCACCATTCTCAGTAAACTGTCGCAAGGACAAAAAACCAAACACCGCATGTTCTCACTCATAGGTGGGAATTGAACAATGAGAACTCATGGACACAGGAAGGGGAACATCACACTCAGGGGACTATTGTGGGGTGGGGGGAGGGGGAGGGACAGCATTAGGAGATATACCTAATGCTAAATGACGAGTTAATGGGTGCAGCAAAACAACATGGCACATGGATACATATGTAACCAACCTGCACATTGTGCACATGTACCCTAAAACCTAAAGTATAATAAAAAAATAAAAAATAAAAAAAAAAACAAAGATGGGTTCATGTCCTTTGCAGGGACATGGATGAAGCTGGAAACCATCATTCTCAGCAAACTAAGGCAAGAACAGAAAACCAAACACCACATGTTCTCACTCATAAGTGTCAGTTGAAGAATGAGAACACATGAACACAGGGAGGGGAACATCACACACCAGGACCTGTCGGCGGGGGGGTGGGAGGCTAGGAGAGGAATAGCATTAAGAGAAATAGCTAATGTAGATGACGGGTTGATAGGTACAGCAAACCATTATGGCACGTGTATACCTACGTAACAAAACTGCATGTTCTGCACATGTACCCCAGAACTTAAAGTACAATAATAATAATAAAGAAGTGGAGTATTTGAAGAAAAGAAACCTCCCCTATCTCAGCCCAAAAGCTTCTTAAACTAATAAGCAACTTCGGTATACAAAATCAATGTGCAAAAATTGCTATTCTTCCTATACACCAACAACAGGCAAACCGAGAGAGCTAAACCTTGAATGAACTTTCATTCACAACTGCCACAAAAAGAATAAAATACCTAGGAATAGCTAACAAGGGAATGAAGGACCTCTTCAAGGAAAACTACAAACCACTGTTCAAAGAAATCAGAGAAAGACTCAAATAAATAGAAACACATTCCATGCTCATGGATAGGAGGAATCAATAGCATGCATATGGTCATACTACCCAAAGCAATGTATAGATTCAGTGCTATTCCCATTAAACTACCTTTGACATTCTTCACAGAATTAGGAAACACTATTTTTAAATGCCTATTGAGTCAAAAAAGAACCCAAAAAGCCAAGACAATCCTAAGCAAAAAGAACAAAGCTGGAGGCATCACACTACACTACAAAACTACTTGACTTCAGACTACACTATAAGGATACAGCAACCAAAACAGCATGGTATTGGTGCAGGAACAGACGCATAGACCAATGGTACATAATAAAGAGCCCAGAAGTAGGGCCACACACCTACAACCACCTGATCTTCAACAAACAACAAAAACAAGCAAGGGGAAAAGGATTCCTTATTTAATAAATTGTGCTGGGAGAACTGGCTAGCCATATGCAGAAAATTGAAACTGAACCCCTTCCTTACACCATATATAAAATGAACTCAAGATGAATTAAAGACTTAAATGTAAATCCCCCAAACTATAAAAACCCTGTAAGAAAACCTAGGCAATACCATTTAGGACATAAACATGGTCAAAGATTTGATGACAAAGATGCCAATAGCACTTGCAACAGAAACAAAATTTGACAAATGGGATACAATTAAAGAGCTTCTGCCTAGAAAAAGAAACTATCCACAGAGTAACAGACAACCTATGGAATGGGAGAAGATTTTTGGCAAATGGTGCATCTGACAAAGGTCTAATATCCAGCATCTATAAGGAACTTAAACAAATTTAGAAAAAAATAAACAACCCCATTAAAAAGTAGGCAAAGGACATGAACAGACACTTCTTGAAAGAAGATATAAATGTGGCCAGCAGACATATAAAAAAAAAATCTCAACATCACTGATCATTAGAGAAATGCATATCAAAACCACAATGAGATACCATCTCACACCAGTTAGAATGGCTACTATTATAAAGTCAAACAACAACAGATGCTGGCAAGGTTGTGGAGAAAAAGGAATACTTTCATACTGTTGATGGGAGTTTAAATTAGTTCAACCAATGTGGCAATTTCTCAGAGACCTAGAGGCAGAAATACCATTTGACCCAGCAGTCCCATTACTGGGTATATACCCAAAGGAATATAAATGGCTCTATTATAAAGACACATGCACACATATATTAAATATATATTTAGCCAGCCTGTCATCATATCCCCACAGGACCTCCAAGTACAATTGACAGTGGGGAAAGGGCATAACAATTAAGACTAAATGCTGTGTATACATCCCAGATAATTTGGGAAATGTCTTGATAGCTCTGCAAGACATGTACCAACAAATCAAAGCTATGTGTGACCCCACATTGTTGCTAGATCAATGGCTAATATCCTGGTTTGGTTTATTCTTGAAGAATGACAGCAGACTGTTATACTTTAACCAAGTAGTGACTCTAATTCAGCTACTGTACCAGATATGGTTTTATTGCTTAAGCAAATTAACACATCTCTTGGGAGCTGTATGCGGCTATTAATCTGGTAAATGCCTTTTTCTTCACACCTGTCCATAAAACCAACCATAAACAGTTTGCTTTTAGCTGGTAAGGCCAGCAATACACCTTCAGTGTCCTACGTCAGGATTATATCAACCCTCCAGCACTGTATCACATTTGGTTCACAAAGATCTTGATTGCCTTTCCCTTTCACAAGGTATCACACTTTTCCATTTCATTAATAATGTTATGCTGATTGGATCCAATGAGGAAGAAGTAGCAACTACTCTAGACTTATTAAGATATTTGCATGTGAGAGGGTGGGAAATAAAATCAACTAAAATTCTGGGTCCTTCTACCTCACTGAAATTTCTAGGGGTCCGGTGGTGTGGGAAACAGTAAGATATTACTTCTAAGGTAAAATATATATTCTTGCTTCTGGCCCCTCCTACAGCCAAGAAGGAGACACAATGCCTAGTGGACCTAGTTGGATTTTGGAGGCAACATATTACTCATTTGTGTGTGTTACTCTGTCTCATGTACCAAGTGACCCAAAAAGCTACTAGTTTTGAGTAGGGTGCAGAATAGGAGAAGGCTCTCCAACAGGTCTAGGCTGTTGTACAGACTGCTCTGCCATTTGGGCTATATGATCCAGCAGATCCAATGGTGCTTGAGGTCTCAGTGGAAGACAGGGATGCAGTTTGGAGCCTTTGGAAGGACCCTATATGTGAATTGAAGCTCAAGCCTTTAGGATTTTACAGCAAGGCCCTACCACCATCCATAGATGGCTCTCCTTTTGAGAAACAGCTCTTCACCTGCTACTGGGCCTTAGTAGAAACTGAACCTTTGACCATGAGCCACAAAGTTCCTATGCAAACTAAGCTGTCTATCATGAACTGCATGTTATCTGACCCACAGAACTATAAAAATTGGGCATGAACAGCAGCACTCCATCATCAAATGGAAATAGTATATAAGTGATCAGCCGTGAGCAGTTTCCAAAGGCATAAGTATGTTACATGAAGAGGTGGCCCAAATGCCCATCATTCCTACTCCTGTTATATTGTCTTCTTTCTCCCAGCCTGCATCTATGGCCTCACAGGGGAGTACCCTACAATCAGCTGACAAAGGAAGAGAAACTCAGGCACGGTTTACAGATAATTCTGTAATATGCAGTCAGGGATGGAGGATATGCATAGGCTCAACAACATGGACCTCCACTCACCAAAGCCCTCCTGGCTATGACCACTGCTAAGTGCCCAATATGCCAGCAGCAGAGACCAACCCTGAGTCCTCAATGTGGCACCATCCTCAGGGGTTATCAGTCAGCTACATGTTGGCAGGTTAATTACATTGGATCACTTCCATCATGGAAGGGGCAGCATTTTGTCCTTAGTGGAATAGACACTTAGTGTGGATATGGATTTGTCTTTCCTGCATGTAATGCTTCTGCCAAAACCACCAACCAATGACCTATAAAACGCCTTATCCACAGTCATGGTATTCCACAAAGCACTGCTACTGACCAAGAAAATCATTTCACAAGCCAAAGAAGTATGTCAGTGGGCTAATGTTCATGGAATTCACTGGTCTTACAATGTTCTTCAACATCCTGAAGCAGCTGGCTTGATAGAATGGTGGGATTGTCATTTGAAGATACAGTTACAGTGACAGCTAAGTGACAGTACCTTGCAGGGCTGGGACAAGGTTCTCAGGAAGGTTATGGATGCTCTGAATCAGTGTCCAATATGTGATAGTTTTTCTTATTGGCAAAATATATAGGTCTAGGAATCAAGGGGTGGAAATGGGAATGGCACCACTCCACATTACCCCTAGTGACCCACTAGCAAAATTTTTACTTTCTGTTCCTGTGACTTTATGCTTTGTTGACTTGGAGGTCTTAGTTCCAGAGGGAAGGATACTTCCACCAAGAGATAAAACAATGATTTCATTGACCTGAAAGTTACGATTGCAATCCAGCTACTTTGGGCTCCTCATGCCTCTGAGTCAACAGACCAAGAAGGAAGTTATGATATTGCCTAGGGTGACTAATCCAGACTGCCAAGGGGAAATTGGACTACTACTCCACAATAGAGGTAGAGAACAGTACCTCTGGAATACAGAAGATCCCTTAGGGTGTCTCTTAGTACTACCATGCTGATATGGTTTGGCTGTGTCACCACCCAAATCTCATCTTGAATTCCCACATGTTATGGGAGGGACCCAGTGGGAGGTAAGTGAATCATGGGGCAAGTCTTTCCCATGCTGTTCTCATGATAGTGAATAAGTCTCATGAGATCTGATGGTTTTGAAAAGAGAAATTCTGCTGCACAAGCTCTCTTTGCCTGCTGCCATCCATGTAAGACATGACTTGCTCCTCCTTGCCTTCTGCCATGATTGTAAGGCTTCCCCAGCCATGTGGAACTGTAAGTCCAATTAAACCTCTTTCTTTTGTAAATTGCCCAGTCTTAGGTATGTCTTTATCAGCAGCATGAAAACAGAATACAATAAATTAGTACCCGTAGAGCGGGGCATTGCTGAAAATATACCCAAAAATGTGGAAGCTACTTTAGAACTGGGTAACAAGCTGAGGTTGGAACAGTTTGGAGGACTCAGAAGAAGATAGGAAAATGTGGGAAAGCCTGGGACTCCCTAGAGACTTGTTGAATGGCTTTGGCCAAAATTCTGATAATGATATGGACAATGAAATCCAGGCTGAGGTGGTCTCAGATGGAGATGAACTTGTTGGGAACTGGAGCAAAGGTGACTCTTATGTTTTAGCAAAGAGACTGGTGGCATTTTGCCTCTGCCCTAGAGATTGGTGGAACTTTGAGCTTGAGAGAGATGATTTAGGGTATCTGATGAAAGAAATTTCTTTTTTTTTTTTTCAGACGGAGTCTAGCTCTGTTGCCCAGGTTGGAGTGCAGTGGCGCAATCTCGGCTTGCTGCCAGCTCCGCCTCCCGGGTTCACACCATTGTCCTGCCTCAGCCTCCAAGTAGCTGGGACTACAGACGCCCGCCACCATGCCCGGTTAATTTTTTGTATTTTTAGTAGAGACAGGGTTTCAGCGTGTTAGCCAGGATGGTCTCGATCTCCTGACCTTGTGATCCACCCGCCTCGGCCTCCCAAAGTGCTGGGATTACAGGCGTGAGCCACTGCGCCCAGCCGATGGAAGAAATTTCTAGGCAACAAAGCATTCAAGAGGTGAGTTGGGTACTGTTAAAGGCATTCAATTTTAAAAGGTAAACACAGCATAAAAGTTCTAAAAATTTGCAGCCTAACAATGCGATAGAAAAGAAAATCCCATTTTCTGAGGAGAAATTCAAGCCAGCTGCAGAGATTTGCATAATTAATGAGGAGCCGAATGTTTATCCCCAAGATAGTGGGGAAAATATCTTCAGGGAATGTTAGAGGTCTTCATGACAGCCCCTTCCATCCCAGGCTCAGAGGCCTAGGAGGAAAAGATGGTTTCGTGGGCCAGACCCAGAGTTCCCATGCTGTGTGCAGCCTAGGGACTTGGTGCCCTGCGTTCCAGCCACTCCAGCCACGGCTGAAAGTGGCCAATGTAGAGCTTGGGCTGTGGCTTCAGAGGTTGTAAGCCCCAAGCCTTGGCACAGCTACCCAAATAATACAAATTGAGGGAAACCCTTTTCTTTCCCAACTATACCTACTTTATAAGATTGTCGGAAGACTTAAGTTTGTTGAAGTACAGTATTAATTTGAGGGGAAATCTATAGGAGAAGAGGCATCAGGTTTCTTTAGTAGAATAAAATGAGTTGTAAATTCAAGTAAAACGAAAATGGAATAGAATATAGAGGAGCAGGCCAAACAGATCGAGAGGGTAATTATACAAGTTATGCATTCTTGGAGCACAAAAACGAAGTCAAGAACACAGCAGGAGCCTGATCAAGTGTATTTAGTCTCAGTAAAGTGTACCCTGCACTTACGGTCACGCTACCCATGGTTCCTATCTAATGGTATTGGTATTACAATAACAAAACCCTTATGCAGATACAGAGGACAGATAATAGAAATAGAGCTATACAAGGTCTATGAAACTTCTTGGAGAAAAGTCTGGAATGGTTTTCTGAAAAGGATTTGTGAGGTACACACAAGTGAATTCATGAAGGAAAGAATTTGAATTATTTATAAAGGGTGAAATTGAGCCTGCTTACTGGAGCAAACTGGGTGCAATAAGGCATCTTGGTCTTTCACCAGCTCTGGGCTGTCAGGGTAAGGAATCATACCTTTGCAATCTCATGTCTTCTTACCTATTTTGCTCATTATCAGGAATGAGTGAATGAAGCCGTAGCAAAAAAGGTCAGGTGCTCACCCCCTGATTTGGAATCCGAGCCTTCACAGCAGCCCAGCCTCACACGCAAAGTAGGGGCTCAGGAAAGTAATCACCTTTGTCATCCCTTGATCTCCTTCCACAAATAAAGCACTCCCTCCCCTCAAATCCCCAGAGATTTTATCTACCATCGTGTCACAAATACCACTACTAGTGGGATAACAAGATAACATTGGATCTACGTTTCTACCCTTCCTCTCTCCTTGCTCATGAATGCCAACATCTGTTTCCAATTTCTGCCAGAATCTGTCCTCATTAAACTCAGCTGCCTACTCACTATGTGTCATCATCTCTATTCAGCCAGTTTTAAACTTTGAAGCATCCTTTACTTATCTTCTCCAACATGGAGTCATCAAACTTGTAGCCACTTTCTTCAAGATAATGTATATATTTGTCTGTCTACATTTTCATAGCTACCACCACTACTGAAGCTCTGTCATCATTTTACTTCTTGATTTTCTAGTAGGAGCTTAACTGATTCTCTACTCCAATGCTCCCTCACTCCAAATGGTCTACAACAGCATCGACAGGTGGTTCTTCCTAAAAAATTGCTTGACACGTTCCACCTGCCTACCTCACATTATTTTTTTTTTAAGTTGTAAACATCAGAATCCTTGCCCTAATCACCGAGGTCCTCCTCACTCTGATCCCAGCCTTCCTATCCACACTCCATAACAGACCTTTAATGTCTTACATAAATCCTCCCTATATTAGTTTTCTATTGCTGTTGTAACAAGTTATAGCAAACATAATGACTTAAAACAACACAAGTTTATCGTCTTACAGTTCTCTAGGTCAAATGTCCAGCGCAGTTCTTGTTGGGCTAAAATCAAGGTATCAGCAAGACTGTGCTCTTTTCTGGGTGCTCTAGAAAAGAATCTGTTTTCTTGCCTTTTCCAGCTTCTGTAAACCACTCACATTCCTTGGCTTGTGCCTCCCTTCCTCCATCTTCATGGCCAGGAACTTTGCATCTCTCTGAGCCTTCTTCCGTGGTCACAACTCACTCCAGCTCTAACTCAGCTTCTCTGATTTTATGCCCCACTCGTGTGATTAGATTGGGCCCACCTGGATAACGCAGGCTCATTTTCCAGTCTCCTCATCTCAAGGTCCTTAATCTGCAAAGGCCCTTTTGCCAATACATAACATATTCACAGGCGGACATAGGTGGGTGAGTGGTGGGTAGCATTATTTTGTCTACGACACTCCCCTTCCTTCAAACCGCTCTATGAATTTTCTAACCATGCCACTCTGCTACCACCTTTGCTATGACTTCTTTCCATTTGACCGTCTCACTCCTACCGCTTTATTTTTTCACCACACCAAGTTTTCCTGATCACGTCCTTCTCTCAAAGGAATATATATCCAAGATCTAATGTCTTATTATTCTCATTGTATACATGCACACACACTGACATACACACATCCCCTGTGTGTTCAACTCTTTATTTCCCTGGGATATTCCAGAGCAATTAATTCCATGATGATGAAGATGATGATAATGACACAGGCCTTTGATGGAACTTAAGACAGAATCATTGCAAAGCTTCCATAGAAATAGGCTTAAAGGCAAATGACTGCTACAGTATTTAATGGAATCAACTAATAATCATTTTTTGTTTTAATATCTCTGTATTTAATTTTTTAATATAAATTTTTTTTAACCACTAATCAAGATTCTACTTTAGGACGAAATCTGAGAGCATTTCTATTTCCTAACAAATTGTCTACTAGCTTTTAAACACATGATGCTTTAATAAAGATTAGTGCAGTGCTGCAAATAAACAGGATTCATATAATCTCACCAGGTGTAATCAATGTGGAAAGACTAAGGAAGAAAAACACAAAGCCAAATTCATAACTGTCCTGGAGCCTTAAACTGCTCACAGGGGAAACCATTACCCAAGGTGAGCATCACACTGGCATAATGGCTGAGTGGGATGGGAAAGCTGATTTCCCTACTCATACAGTTACGCTGCTAACTTGTTAGATGCTGAAACAATTTCTGTATCGTATTTGTCCCTAATAAGTATGAAACAATTTAGGCCCTACATAAAGCAGGCTACACGTATTCCCATGCTGCCAGATCACTAAGCTGAATTTCTTCCCTAAGAAGGACATAATTAAACTCCATGAAAATAATCTTCCTGAGAATAATAAGATAGAGGGCCAGTGTATATTCAGTAGGTCTGAGTTGATGTACTATTGCACTGCTAGCCAAAGATATCAGTATATTTAATGATATGACATTCCTCCAAGAGTTCAAGGATGAAGGAGGATGTGAACAATGAATAGATTAAGATGCAGCTGCATGTTATTACCATCATAAGTCAATTAGATTATGTTTGGATATTTGGAAAATAATAATCCCATTATTCTTTGAAAGTACATTAGTGTCAATAGAAATAATAAAGACTGAGAGATCGTGGAGACATCAAACAATAGAATAAACAATTGTAAATCTATTGGATGCCTTGACAATATGCGGGAAATGAGCTACATGTCTTCTGCAGGTCTCTCTTAATACAGGGCTCACTCCTGTGAAGTATAAAACTAGTTTTTCAAGCAGACAGAGGGAACACACCAAGATTCCTGGTCTTGAAAGGTTTACTGTGTGGCAGAAAAGATCAGACGTGTACATATAGCCGAATGTGAATATATGCAATAAAAATGTTATGAAGTGTGAAGAGAGCACAGAGAAAGTAGAAATTTCTTTCTCCAGGGATCTAGAGCACATTTTTTGAAAAATATAGCTTTCAAGTTGTATCTTAAGAAATGAGTGGAATTTAGGGAGAACAGGGTGTAAGACAGGGAATTTAAAAACTGATTCTGGCCAGGCATGGTGGCGCACACCTGTAATTTCAGCACTTTAGGAGGCTGAAGCAGGTGGATTGCTTGAGCCCAGGAGTTCAAGACCAGCCTGGACAAGATGGCGAAATGCTGTCTCTACAAAATACAAGAAAAAAATTAGGTAGGTGTGGTGGCATGTGCCTGCAGTCTCAGCAACCCGGGGGGCTGAGGTGGGAAGATGGCTTGAGCCCAGGGAGGTTGAGGCTGCAGTGAACCATGATTGCATCACTGCATTCCAGCCTGGGTGACAGAGTGAGACCCTGTCTCAAAAAACAAATAAATAAAAATAAAAAACCGATTCTAAAATTCATATAGAAATGCAAAGGATGCCAAATAGTCAAAACAAAAATAAACAGTAAGAACACCATTAGAAGAATTGGCTGGGTATGGCGGCTCATGTCTGTATTCCCAGCACTTTGGGAGGCCAAGGCAAGTGGATCACTTGGGGCCCACTTGGGGCCAGGAGTTCGAGATCAGCCTGGCCAACATGGCAAAACCCCATCCCTACTAAAAATATAAAAATTTGCTGGGCATGGGGGCATGCGCCTGTAATCCCAGCTCTCAGAAGGCTGAGGCAGGAGAATCACTTGGACCCGAGAGGTGGAGTTTGTAATGAGCCAAGATCCCACCACTGTACCCCCCCGGGCAACAGAGCAAGAATCTGTCTCAAAAAAATAAAAAAAAAAAAAAAAGAGAAGAAGACATACACTGACTGTATTAATCCATTTGCATTAGTACAAAGGAATACCTGAGAGTAGGTAATTTATAAAGAAGAGAGGTTTGTTTGGCTCACAGTTAAGTTATTCAGGCTGCACAAGTGTGGCACCAGCATCTGCTCAGCTTGTGTTGAGGCCTCAGGGAGTTTTCACTCATGGAGAAAGCACAGGGGGAGCAGGTGCATCACATGGTGAGAGAGGGAGCAAGAAGGAGAGGAGGAGGTGCCAGGCTCCTTTAAATATCCAGCTCTCGTGTGAATTCTTAGAGAACCCACTCATTACTGTGAGGACAGCCATTCGTGAGGAATCTGCCCTGATGACCCAAACACCTTCCACTAGGCCCACCTCCAACATTGGAGGTTACATTTCAGCATGAGATTTGGAGGGGGCAAATATCCAAACTATATTACTACCTGATTTCAAGACTTCGAAAGCTATAATAATCAAGAAGTGTGGAATGAGTGTCAAACAGGTGAATAGAATGTCCAGAATTGTAAAAAAATAAAAAATAAAAAAATAAAGCCAACACATATATAGGCAACTGATTTTCAGTAAAGTTGCAGAGGCAATACACTGGAGAAAGGATCTTTTCACCAAACCGTGCTGGAATGATTAGATATCCATAAGCAAAAAAAAAAAAGGACCTTTTTTCCATTTTTGATCTCTGATTAAAAAGATCATGGTGATCTCACACCATGTTTAAGAAAAAAACTCAAAATGAATCATAAACCTTAATGAAAATCTGAAACTATAAAACTTCTAGAAAAAAAAAGCATAGGATTATACCTTTATGACCTTGGGTTTGGCAAACATTTCTTTCATATGACACCAAAAGCATGATATCTTTTTAAAAAATTATGGATTAGAGTTCACCAAAATGAAGAATTTCTGTCCTTTGAAGACACTGTTAAGGATATGAAAAGACAACCCACAAACTGAGAGAAACTATTTGCAGATCCTATATCTGTTAAATAACTTATATTTACAGAATATAAAGAACTCTGAAAACAGTAATAAAACAAATTCCCTAATAAAACAATGGGACAAAGACTTGAAAAGGCACTTCGCTAAAGATATACTGATGAAAAATAAGCATACGAAAAAATGCTGAATACCATTAGAGAAATGCAATTGAAAAATGAGATACTACTACACGTGCATGCTAGGATGAATAAAATTTAAAAGACTGATGTTACAATATGTCGGAAAGGAAGTGGAGCAACCAGAATTCACATACGCTATGAGAAAGTTAAAATTGTACAACCATTTGGGAAAACTGTTTAGCAATTTCTTAAAAAGACAAACGCCTATCTACCATATGACCCAGAAATCCCTCTTCTAAGAACTTAAACAAATAGAAGCACATGTTCACACAAAGACTTATAAATGAATATTTACAGCAAATATTCATAGAAAATATTTATTTACAATAGCCAAAATTATAAGTAACCCAAATATCCATCAACAAATAAATAGATAAGCAAATTATGGTATGTGCAGCCACACAATGAAACACTACTCAGCAATGAAAAGGAATGAACTATTGATACACACAACGACGTGGATGAATCTCAAAATAATTATGCTGAATGAAAGAAGCCAGGCAAAACAGAGTATGTACTGCATGATTTCACTTATATAAATACCATGAAAATATGGACTGATCTATTGCAACGGAAAGCAGATCTGTAGTTTCAGAGAAAGGGATGGGAGGGAGGGATTATAAAAGGGCATCGTAATTTTTATGGATGATGGACATGTTTATTATCTTGATTGTGGTGATGATTTCTTGAGTGTATACTGTGTCAAAATGTATTAAATTGTGCACTTCAAATATGTAAAAATTATTTTGTCAATTATACCTCAAAGTTATTTTAAAAATGCAACTCCGTCCTGACCCACCTCAATGCCTGATTCGAGTGAGATAATCAGCCTCTAGCTCTATCTACCTAACAGAGGAAAGAAGAACACATCTCTCATGGAAGATAATTTCCCATGTTGTATCAATGGATTTTTCATATACAATGTCTGCCAAATAATAAAAAATGTCTAGAAATGTGAAATGTCAAGACCATATGATTAATAATATAAGAATAAGAGACATTAAACAATAGATGCAAATCCACAGATTATTTAGGCATTCGAGTTAGTAGAGTCTTTTTATAAAAACTATAAACTAATTAGTTGCAATATTTTAAGAGCATAGAGGAAATGATGGACAAAATAGATGAAAAGACAAAGATTTTCACCAGAGAAATATACTACATACATGTTTAAGAAGAATCAAACAGGTATTCTAAAACTGAATAAAAAACATGTTTCCAGTTCTGGAAACACAGTGAACTGAGATAATTCGAATCCCTCTTAAATAAAACTTTTAGTAATGTTGGATAAAATACAACAACAAAAGTAACATAGAGCTAAGCATGAAGGAAAGTGAAGTTTCCAGGTGACAAAGAGGAAACTGAAAGCCACAATCGTAAGCTTATGAGCTGACAACAGTGCCCTGAAAGGAGTGGGCTCGTATCTATTCACGAAAAGGGCTCATCCCAGATGTAATGACTCTTGGCTTACTAAGACCACCCTGCCCTGCCCCACCACACACACACATAAAAGTTATTGGAAGGGCTGCTTCTGTGATGGGCAGGAGAGTAGGACATAGATCACGTAGAGCTTTCAGGTCATCATAAGGAATGTGGCTTTTTCACTGCACGAAATGGGAAGCCATTGAAGGATTTTGAACAGAGAAGTAACCTGAATTATGATATTTAAAGGCTCACTTAGACCTCTCTGTTGAAAGTTCTCATAGTAGGCTTACAAAAATTAATTTAGGACAGGGGCGGCTTAGTGCCTAATAAATGTCACCAATTAGGCACCTTAGTGCCTAATAAATGTTATTGTTTGTAATGCATGCTGCTGGTGCCCACACAGGGTCCTTTACTAGCCAATGCCTGTTCCCAGCTGCTAGGGATGTTAACCAGCACCCTCTTCTCTCAAGAATTACCCTTGATCAAAGCAGAAGGCATCTTACCCTGACTGGCTTGGGGCAACAAAAGATCATGCCCCTGCCTCAGGATGGGACTGATTCTGTAGTGCAATTTGTGCCCCAGAACTTCCTGTGAGATCAGAATGTGGCCAGTCTGCAGCTGAGATAACATTCTTGGTGGCTTTTCCCCTGCTCTAACTGCTTCCATCGTTCCCCTTCTTATAGCTCACCTACAATAAATCTTTTCAGGCTTTTATGGAACACAACCTATGACACTGTTGTTATCATAATTATCTCTGAATTTATTATTTCTTTAATGCAAGTCATTCGCATACATTTCACTTGAAGTCAAAGGCTGGTGCTTTCAAACTCACACTGGTAGGTCATAGGGTCCGTGGGTACTCTATGGGCCAACTTGTACTACACTTACTTACACTTGACACTATTCTGCTATCTAATGAGGTGTTTTTGGAATGAAGTCTAACAACATTTGTGTTAAATTTTTAACATTTGTCTTTATTAATTTGATCATAAATGTATACCCAAGGTTATCTGGGTAGGTTCAGATTCCCATTATTCATTTTAAAAGCCATCCATAGCCACACGGTCCCTCACATCCCAATTCTACCCCTGAAGTAACATTGCAAACTCGGTTAAAATCTCCTATACATTCAACATCTGTATCCTAGACGAGGGATGGGGAAAAATAGAGTTTCTCTGTTTATATAGAGGAAGAGGCAAAACATGAGGAAGAAAAACTTGGCTCCATAGAGAACAGATGGAAAGGATCCTAGAAATGTAAATAACTCTCTCTCCAGTATCTCTGGATTTTATGAACTATTTTTCCTTAAAATGTACACACATTCTTCCCAAGGCAGGCATATTTCTCTGGAGACCTCTCACTAGGTATACAGTTGTAAATGAACTTCCCAAGGATTGTTCTTAGCTGAGGATCCCAAGTTTTCTGCAAAATTCATTCAAAAGCTCCAACTCCATAGAAAGACAAGAATATTTTCTCTGTGCCACTCACACACATCTGCCTCAAGAATCAGCACAAGCTGCCAGCTCAACACCTCTGATCACAGGCTGCCTGAAGTCGCCTCTCTCAATATATCTACAAGCCTGACCTAGACATAAAGACTTTCTATTTCTACTACACATCTTTTCTGGGTGACAGGATGGATTATTGTTCTACCAATAATAGACAATTTTTCAGTAGGTAGTAAAATAGCTCACATACACAATATATATTTGGCAAAGTCTTGGCAGCTTTCAGAAGGGAAAAAATCCATTGACTTTAACCTGAGGTGGTTGTACATCTCTAAAAGAGAAAATCAGGCATTTAAAAAATCACCTTCATTCTTTTCACAACTTCTTCAAAGTTGCCTCTTTTTCAAAAATCCCCAGTGACTTATACAATCTACTCTTTGATCATTTTAGGTTTGGGAGGCAGTTTCCAAAGGCCTCTCGGGTTTCTGCATGTATAGTGAGCAGGAGAAAACTGACAGCCTTTGTCTCAGCTGTCTATTCAGTAGTGTTTGCAAAGTGAACAGCCTTGGAAGAGGGAGCTAGTGTCTCCCTCTGGAGCACAGAGCAGGTTTATTTACTATCCAGCATAACGAAGATAATATCTCCTTCTGAGGTAAAGGCCAGGGAGGTTTGCTTGCAACCCATTGTCAAAACACAGGGTTCCCCTGAGCTCAGGGTTCCTCAGCCATGATACCAACCCACTGTGTGCACAGCATCTCCTCGAGCCCTTTCATCTCCACACTGTGAGACCTGGAGGCAAGAGGAACTATTTTAATTTCTATTGCTGTTGTAAAAAAACAAAACACAACTAACAATGTGGAGTTGGCAATGGGCAGTGGCTGGTAGAATATTGAAGAACATGATATAAACTGACTAGATTGCCTTGAGTAGACTGTTAGTAGGAATATGGATGTCAACAGCTCTAAGTGATGACTCAGAGGGAAGTGCTGAGCAGGACAGAAAAAAAATTTTACCTGGCTGGGCGCGGTGGCTCACGTCTGTAATCCCAGCACTTTGGGAGGCTGAGGCAGGCAGATCACGAGGTCAAGAGATCAAGACCATCCTAGCCAGGAGGTGAAACCCCATCTCTACTAAAAATACAAAAATTAGCCGGGCATGGTGGCGCACACCTGCAGTCCCAGCTACTTGGGAGGCTGAGGCAGGAGAATCGTTTGAACCCAGGAGGCAGGGGTTACAGTGAGCCGAGATCGTGCCACTGCACTCCAGCCTGGCAACAGAGCGAGACTCCATCTCAAAAAAAAAAAAAAAAAAATTATCTTATGAACTACCTAAATCATCACGAACGGACTATTGGTAGAAATATGGACATTATTGGTAGAAATATGACATTAAAGGTATGTCTGTGATATGGACATTAAAATGGAAATGAGGAACATGTTTTTGGAAACTGGAGAAAAGGAGATCCTTGTTACATAGCAGCAGAAAGCTTAGGTGAATTGTGCCCTGCAATTATGTAGAAAGCAAAATCTGTAAATAATAAAGTTGAATATTTAGCTGAGAGGATTTCCAAGCAAAATGTTAAAGATGAGGCCTGGTTTCTTCTTGCTGCTGATAGTAAAATGCAAGAGGAAAGATAAATTGAAGGAAGAACTTTAAGTGAAGAGGAATCAGGATTGATGATTTGGGAAATTCTCAGCCAATTACATTGCAAAAACACTAAAATTAGGAGACTCATCATCAGGAAAGCATGCTCTGGAGAGAAAGCCAAGGACCGTAACTACGCAACCTTTGCTATTGTCTCAAAAGAAACAAAAAGAGTATTAAATCACACAGGGGGCTCTCTCTGAAAAAATTAGGAGTGTGACTCATGGATCATTTTATCCATTTAGTACAAACTAGGAATAGAGATAGGGTTATTCAGGAGTGATCCACAGAAGAGCCTCTTGCCTAATGTAGTAAGTTTCTGTGATATATCCAGGAGACACCCTAGTTCTTGAAAATGTTATACCAGCAGAAACACTGCCAACTGTGAGACAGCCAGGCTGGTCGGTTTCCTGTTTTGGAGTGGTTTAGAGAAAAAGAACAAAAGCTCCTTACTCAAGTTGTAGCTTACCTAACTTCCGGCCAATCAGCAATAAAAGATCCAAGAAGCTGTTAACCACAGGTTCCTGCTTTAAGGGATTAGGGACTTCCCTGAGGCCCCATATGCAAACTTGGACTTAAACTTCAACTCATAGCTACCCCTTCCGCATTTTAATGCTAAAAGTCACTACCAGGGGTGGAGATTTAAAATGTAATGTGACATGCGATGTACGAAGAAGCATGCGAAGCCACTGCCCAAGCGCTAGAGAAACTCCTCCTATACATGCCCTGATTAAACACTTACCTATGGAAAGGCCCTGTAAAACTAACTCACATACTACCCTCAGGGAGCAGCCTGCCCTTTTCCTTGTGCAGCGCTGACTTCCTTGTGTACAAGCTAAAATAAAGCTTTCTCTTTCTCTTTGCTGTTATGTCTGGTGATCTGTATTTCCATCCTGGAAGATTACAAGAACCCAGGGTGCTGATTACATCTCATGGCACTCCAGATAGAACCCTCATTTTAGGGTCCTGTGGGAGCAAATGGTACAGCCCAGAGGACAGAGATGGCTGACCAGGCACAAACCAAGGCAGCTGCACCATTGTTTCAGCCCTGGTGCCTTGGTGAGTCAAGTTCCTACATAGGATAAGTCCCCATTCCCTTTTTCTTTCTCTCTCTATTTTTCTTCCCCTATTCTCTCTCTTTCTCTTTGCTCCTATGTTTGGTGATCACTCTTGATGTCTATACTGGAAGATTACAAGAACCCAGGGCACTGAGAACAACTTTAACTGAAATGGACAGAGTGAGGGCAAGACAAATGAAGGCTATCAGACTCCCAAAATTCTACATGCAGAAAAAAAGGCTGATAAAACTACTCAGCTACAAACACATTGTACCTTTCAAGTAGAAGAACAGATGATTCCAAGAGTGGAGCTTCAGGCCCAGAGGATGTAGCCAGAAGTCATGAAAGACTATTTCCAGGACTTGCAGCTTAACAGTTTTCCCAGTTTGAAGGATTTGTTATTTTTGGGGACTGATGATTCATTGTTTTCCTTCCATTTTCTCCTTTTTGGAATGGGAATACAGTTGATCCTTGAACAACATAGGGTTGAACTGCACATGCCCACTTGTATGCAGATTTTTTTTCAACCAAATGGGGATTGAAAATACAGTATCCTTGGGATGCAAAACCCACATATATGGAGAGTGAACTTTTCATATACACGGGTTCTGCAGGACCTACCGTGGAACTTAAGTATGCTAGGATTTTGGTGTATACAGGGCGCCTGGAACCAATCCCCTGCATATACTGAAAGACAACTATATTAGTAACTAGTATCTTATGTCGGTCACATCATTGTATTTTGGGAGAAAATAAGTTATTTTCTAGTTTTACAGGTCCACAGATGGAGTTTTTCCCTAGAATGAATCATACCCAGGATCTCACTAATACTGAAATTAGATGGTTAAGATAATAAGGTTTGAGACTTTTAAGCTGATAAGATTTAGGTAATACATGTGACTTTGAATTGATTCTATAGTGAATTGAGACTGTGGAGTATATTGGGATGGGGTGTATGTATTGTGCATATAGAATGGATATAAACCTTTGGGGCCAAAGGTAAGACTAGCAGGCTAATGGTTCCCCAAACACATCCACATCCTAATCCCTGAAACCTGTCAATATGTTGCCTTATGTGGCAAAAGGCACACACTTTACAGATGTGATTAAATGAAGGATCTCAAGATGGGGAGATCATCTTAGGTAACCCAATGTAATCACAAAGGTCCTTATAAGAGAGAAGCAGGATGGTTAAAGACAGAGACGGAAAGTGGAAGAAGAGGAGCCACAGAGTGGGAGCAACCCCTGGAAGATAGAAAACGCAAGAAAACTGATTAATCCTGAGAGCCTCCAGATGGAATGCTGCTGGGCTAACACCTTGATTTTAGCCCACTGAAACTGAGTTTAGACTTCTCTACTCCAGAACTGTAAGACAATAAATCTGTGTTGCTCTAAGTCACTAAATTTGTGGTAATTCGTTACAACAGCAGTAGGAAACAAACTCAAGAACCAACATGAGCATGAAGCATATGTGGCCTGCTGTGTTGTAATGAAGACTTTTTTCTCTGACCCAAGACTCTTGTGTCTTCAGGCAGCATCCACGAGACTATGGCAAGCTGACTTGCAGAAGTGGCAAAATCTTGGACCATTCACAGTTCTTAACATTTAGTTCATAAAAATGATGATATAGTCATGGGTATTTGTCTGACCTTTAAATATCTTTCAATCTTCTGATCAATAAATCTACTTCTAAATAAGATACCAATTAAGTAGCTGCGAACTTTAATAATAGCCCATGATTTATATTTCATTAAATGAATTATGAATAATCATACTCATATTAGAAGTTAAACTCTGGCCAGGCACAGTGGCTCATGCCTGTAATCTCAGCACTTTGGGAGGCCAAGGCAGGCAGACCACTTGAGGTCAAGAGTTCGAGACCAGCCTGGCCAACATATAGTGAAATCCCATCTCTACTAAAAAATACAAAAATTAGCTAGGCGTGGTGGCACGTGCCTGTAGTCCCAGCAACTTGGGAAGCTGAGGCAGAAGAATCACTTGAACCCAGGAGGGGAGGCTGCAGTGAGCCATCCAGCCTGGGCGACAGAGCAAGACTCCGTCTCTCAAAAACAAACAAACAAAAAAGTTAACAAACTCAGCATTCTTTAATACTCTTGCTCTCTTGCATAAAAAGCTCATGAAAATAGCATCTATTTGTAAAAATATGTTAAAGTACCTTTAATTACAAACAAAAATTCCATACTTTGTTTTACTATTCAGAGTCTTAAAGAATGATATTTTCTTTAAAATACATCATAGAAAAAGGATTTCTTTTAGCGAAATAATCCCTAAATGAAATCTCACTCATGACTCAGATCACCAGAATCCCAAAGATGGCAGAGTCGGCACTGCCTACTCCAAGAAGTTAGGAGACATTATAAACATGGTACAACTTTTTGGGAAATAAAAAATTGGATGTTTGAAAATAAAGAACCAGAGAAAATTTCTGTGCAGTCAAATGCATTTATTTTGTAGCTTAAGCAAGACACAGGTGGTGAACAAATTCATAACGAAAATGCCACCCAGAGATTAACAGCTTGCCATGCATGCAACTGTGTGCACAAAATCAAGTTGTTTTAATACCAGCGTGCAGCTTTGATTCCTCATGAAATTAAAGCTGTGTTGCTCACATGTTTACATAACTCAGGCCACCCTGAATATCTGCTAGTGGGGAATTTACAACCCACTGACCATCTCAGCTGAAAGCCAGATGACTATCACCTACACATCTGCCAAGGTAATAGCATGGCAAATAGTATTTTTCTTGTTCTGTAGCCAATGGCACAGATACACCAACACAGAGATACCCAGAAGGCACCTCCTCTCACTCAGCTGACAAGCTTCCTAACATTTCTTGGGGACAAGAGTACCATGCATATACTATGAATTGGTACTTATTCTGAGGCAGGGGATGGCTGTCCCCAGATTAGAGCATGGGTGGTTGGAAGTTCTCAGAAGAGCTTTTTCAGCACAACCCACCAGAAACACTGGCCACCGTGACTGTGTAAGATGAGTCTCCTGGCATTCTGGTAGACACCCAGATCCCCTGACTAAAGCTTGGCTCAATTAGGGTTGAGTGGAAGGTACAGAGATTTGGGAGAGCCTACAAGAGATACGAGGCAGTACCCTAGTTTATACTGTTTTATGTATAGCTCAGCCTCATCTGAAGGCAAAGTCATAAATTCCCAAAATATTAGAGGTGGGATGGATCACTCCAGACCTGTCAACCTACAGTTAAAAATGGGGCAGCCCAGAGAGGTAAAGCAACTCGCTAAAGGTAGAGCATACTAGTGGCAGGGCCAGATTAGAACATGGTAGGCTAATTCTCACCCAAGAATGCTGACAATAAGTGTTTGGCCAAATTTTTCAACAATCAAGACGGGCTAGTATAAATCAGAGCTGTCCAATCTTTTGGCTTCCCTGTGCCACACTGAAAGAAGAGTTGTCTTGGGCCACACATAAAATACACTAACACTAACAATAGCTGATGAGCTTTAAAAAGAAATGATAAAAAAAAGAAAAATCTCATGTTTTAAGAAAGTTTAAAATTTGTATTGGGCCACATTCAAAGCTGTCCTGGGACACATGCCACTGGTTGGACAAGCTTGGTGTAAATACTTTAATACATACCCCCAAAGCTCCAAATGTATTAAAAAGAAAAACAAAACAAAACAAAAAACCACTCAGCTTAATCAGCTCAGCTCTCTTCTAAAGGCGTCTCTTCTCTGTCTCTCTGTCTCTATCTCTGTGTCTCTCTCTCCCCCAAACACACACAACTTTGGTGGATGTAGATTTCTTGCGACATAAAGACAGAATCCACATCTTCAGGAAGACGCTTTACAGAGCATGTTTCTCAATCCAAGTCTTTATGTGAGGTCTGGGAAAGTGGCTTAGTTTCCAGAACAATAGGTGGTTCAGAAATCAGAAGATCATCCTCCCCAAAGGAGTTCTGGTCTGTGTTCACAAAGTTGGGGATGTCAAACTTCATGAGCCTGTTCAGCTCCTCCTCTGGCTTCTCACTGCTTCTGATGGCTTCCTGGAGTTGGACATCACTGTCAAGGGCTGTGGTCTGGTGAAAAGCTTTGGCTCTGTCCAAGCGTTCCACCTCATTGATGTAGCAGTGAAAGAGAGACCTGGACTCCTCGTTGCCTTGGCGAGAAAATACCTTATCTGGCTCCAGAGGTCTTCCAAAGTCTGACACAAAGCTGTTCATTCTGAATCTCTTCTCTGAGGACTCTGCATTGCTATTTTAAAAAAGAAAATAAAAGATTGCTTAACTCCAGCCCATTCACCTGCAGAATCACGGTCTTCTGCACGTAGGGCAGGCCACCACATTTCCACTAAGCACCTGTTGAGTGTAAGCCCCTTGCATGGCATGCAGACAAACATGAGAAATAAGAGAAATCCCTTCTGAGTATGTACGGATAAACCCAAGGCAAAGGCTTCAAGATGAGGGCCCCCAGATCATCCTGAAAACAGACACCTTGCTGAGGAATTCCCCAATATTCTGCAGACACACCAGTATTTTTCAGTGGAATTCTTGGACCATTTGCATCATAATTACTCGAAGTGCCTCTTAAAATGCAGATTCCTGGGTCACAGACCCTCAGAATCTGTGAATGTAGGCTCAGTAATAAGCATTTTCATATATTCTCTAAGGATCATTACTCATACCGAAGTTTAGAACCACTGGCCTAAAAACAATAATACTATCTCATAGGGGTACATTAAATATTTGCCAAAATGCTATAATATCCATTTTTCTCACTTGATTCTCACGGGTAACCAATACAGTCACTTAGGGCAAGAATTATGATGTGCATTTTACAAACGTATGAACTCAGGCAAGGAGCAGTCAAATTGCCCACTTAGTCACACAATCAGTTTGTGATATGAGTGGGAATAAAACCCAGATCCCTAATCCCTTGTTTCCTTTAATGTGGAACAAATAAGCAGTTCAAGGGTAATAAATGAGTCAATGAGTGAATAAAATAACTCTCAATTAGTCCCACAAGTGCATGAAAGAAAGAGCCCAGGTAAGCTGAGAACCTGATACTCCATCTACTTTAATCACCATCCTTTCCAGACTTAAAGAAGAATTGCCCATGCACAGGTAGTGACTCCTTAAGGGCACACATCATGACTGAACGTGTTTTCAAGTCCAGAACAGAACCGGACAAAAATCAAGCTCTGGAGTCTGTGCTTAACAGATGTGTAATCCTCTCAGTGTTCCCAGTTCTTAAATCTCTTCCTTCCCATCCTATCACTCAGGAAAAAGCACTTATGACCAAATTCTGTAAGAATTTGGGCAGAGGAGAAAAAAAACAAAAAACGAAAAACACAGGTCTGGAAAACCTGATCATGTATCACTAAACTCCAAATTGTTAAAATCACCTGGATTTCAGAGGTCAGCAACCCTAGGTGGTTTGTAATCCAGCTAGCTGAAGGAATTTTAATATCAGATCTGTCTCCTAGCAAGGTTACCTGGGTGACATCAAGCAAGAAATCCTTTCAGAAACCTGCATTTTTCCTTTTAATAATAAGCCGGGTTAACAATTTTCATTGCCCACTAAACAAACATGTTGTGAAGGTCAAGGGTTTATGCAAGAATCCAATATTCTACTATGTCAGGTATTCAGAATTCAGAGAAAATCATTTTAGAGAGACCGAAGATTTATGCTTTAGTGCAAATTTACATGGTCTTCTTTGTCTTTCTGTAAATGAGTTTCCCCCAATTGTCATTTCACTCAGGTTTCAAAGATATTTGAGAACAGGGATGAGTGTGCCAGCAACCTGTGACCTGCTAAACTAAAATGTCACCTAGGAAAAAGAGTGGCTTAAAGCTGTGAAAGGAAAATATCTTGGACCCCCAAATCACTAAGCTAAAGGGAAAAGTCAAGCTGGGAGCTGCTTAGGGCAAACCTGCCTCCTATTCTATTCAAAGTCACCCCTCTGCTCACTGAGATAAATGCATATCTGATTGCCTCCTTTGGAGAGGCCAATCAGAAACTCAAAAGAATACAACCATTTGTCTCTTATCTACTTATGACCTGGAAGTCCCCTCCCTGCTTCGAGTAGTCCCGCCTTTCCAGACTGAACCAGAGCTCATCTTACATACGTTGATTGATGTCTCATGTCTCCCTAAAATGGATAAAATCAAACTGTGCTCTAACCCACCTTGGGCACATGTCTTCAGGACCTCCTGAGGCTGAGTCATGGGCGTGTGTCCTCAACCTTGGCAAAATAAACTTTCTAAATTAACTGAGACCTGTCTCAGATTTTGGGGGTTCAAAAAGCATTTGGAGAAAGCATAATTAAGATTGCTGGGGCGCACACCATTCCTCAATTCCAAGGCTAAGAAGCTCTGAGAAATAGCTTTTCTGCCTGCCTGTGGCACCAGCTGAGTGCAACAGCAGAAGCCCAGCTGTGTGTGGCTGCTCTTCCATAACACAGCTATGTTTCCTGGAATTAAAGTCCATTACTCACCCTTGCTGGAGAACTAAGGCACAAGAGACCAAGATAATTTTGTCCCTCCCCAGGACAGTGCCAAGGCAGTAGACATTAAAGCCCCTCTGAGGTGCCTTTCCTGCCCCCTGAGGCTACCCTGTGCTCCCATGGCCACCCCCTCCCCTCTAGATTCCTCCCGATGATCCCTTGGTATGGCAACAGTACGACGTGTCTGATTCTCCCTTCCTGAGAAGAGCAAAAAGTTCATCTTTGTACTCTTAGAGTCCAGTAAATATTAAACACTCAATACACTGGACTTTTATTTGTCTCTTCTTTCCTTGACTGATAAACAAAAGGACCTGTATGTTGTGAAAGTTGTCAGAATAAATATGGAGTCACTTATGTTATTAAAACATATCCTGATGAATACAGCTGGGGAAGGCCATGAAGTGGGAACTCTCACTCACAAATATCTGATACCAAGAGCCATCATGAAAGACTGCAAAAACCATAACCTTGCACAAAAAAATACTTCTATAAGGACATCTGCCCAGCAACTGCCTGTCCAACCTGGAACTGGCACCACCCGTATTGTTCCTTGTAGCTAAGGATAACTCTCTCCAAACAACAATGTAATCCTCCTTACTTTTCCTTTAAAAACCTTTGTCTTCTTTTACTTCCCAGAATATGCACATAAGTTATACGGCATGAGTATTTTCATTGCAATGACCCATTACCATGGAAACATCATTTTCTTTTAGAGAACCTCTCAGTGTTTGTTATTTAGGTTGACATAAATGGTCTCCAGAAGTGGAACCTGAAGCAAGATCACTTTTGGAAGGAATCAGTGATTCTTGGAATCTGCAGGCTGTGCTCACCTTGAGCCCACTGAGCTCTCTGCTTCCATGGCTCACCTGTTCTGCCCTGGTGAGTCTTCACTCAGGCTAAGCCCCTTCTTCCTGATAGAGGCTTTTTGACTTTATCTGAGATTTGGTTTGGTTCTAAGCCTACCTTAAATGAAGAACGCTGCATCTCTCTTGGAACAATAAAATTCTGTTTTTGGCAAGCCCTTCCTGAGAAGTGTCCTTGTGGAAAGTACTCCGGTTTCTACAGAATTTATAATCTGTCTTGGAGACATGTCTTTTCTGGTGAGTTCATTTTTGTTTCTTTCTGCATGCCTAGTTTAATATTTTGTTTGATCTGCATGCCTGGGTTAAAATTTCTGTGAACACTCCGATTTGGGTTTGGTTATGCATGTGTGTAAATGATTTGGCTCTTCACCCTTGCTTGTTTCTGAAAATCTTTCAAGAGCAAAAATAAACATCCTAAGTGGTGGATGCAGGATGGCTAATTAAAAGCCACTATGTCGGTTGCCGCTGTATAAGACACCAGTCTAAACTCCTGACATTTTCCTGACAAGATTTAAAGAATTTTCTTTGCACACCAGTACAAACTCCTGACGTACCACTGATATGATTTATGGGATTTTCTTTGCTTGTAAGAAATTAATAAGAAATGAAGGGGCCGGGTGCAGTGTCTCATGCCTGTAATCCCAGCACTTTGGGAGGCCGAGGCAGGTGGATCACGAGCTCAGGAGATGGAGACCATCCTGGCCAACACGGTGAAACCCCGTCTCTACTAAAAATACAAAAAATTAGCCGGGCACAGTGGCAGGTGCCTGTAGTCCCAGCTACTTGGGAGGCTGAGGCAGGAGAATGGCCTGAACCCGGGAGGCGGAGCTTGCAGTGAGCCGAGATCGCGCCACTGCACTCCAGCCTGGGGACAGAGTGAGACTCTGTCTCAAAAAAAAAAAAAAAAAGAAAGAAAGAAAAAAAGAGATGAAATGAGATTCTCAAATACCAAGGCATGCCAGGTCTTCTGGGACTCCAGCTGACTACATGGCTTTTCCTGGTGCACACAAACTCAATGGGCATCATGGAGATCATAAACTCCCCAAGCCTGTTTATCTTAGAGATGAAATAGAAACTGCAAATATAGAGTTAATACATAGAGCCTTCTAGGCTCTCTCTCCTCTATTTCATTTTTCTGCCTATTTGGAATCTGCAGACTTTTCTGCTGGTGTTAAGACAAACTCACTGCTTATGGCATTCCAGTCAAAATGCAAAAAACAGCTTTACAGATTACAACAGGTTCATGAAAACCAACAATTTAGATACCTTCGGAAATGTAAATCTAGGTTTGTCTGACTAAAAAGTGCTTTGGGTAATGGAACACTTAATTAAAGGACTGGTATTCTAAAAGCAAATAACTACATAAATGTTTACAAAAGTTAGCCTCTCAGATCAAACAAGTCAAAATCTTGAGCTCAGAGGAATACTATATCTTTGTCTGGCATAAAAATTGCTTTATCTGCTATGGAGGGACTAGAAAAGGCTGGAAAAAAAACCTGTTAAAATGCTTCCTCACCCACATTGACTAGTCAAGCAAACCAGACCAGCAAACAAAAGATTGTTACTAAAAATTCAAGGCCACTTGAAGGTTTTATTTTTCTTATACAATTTAGCCAGTCCTGGCTAAAATATAAATATTAAAAATATACCCTAAACTCATTTGAAACTGAAGTAAAGGATAAGAGAGGTTTATTATTATTATTATTATCAAACTGCTATGAAAATTTCCTTATCCAAAATTTTAGTTCACAGCCTTAATAAGATTATCTATTGGGGCAAATAAACATTAGCCATGTGAACAGGTCCCATTTGTCGGAAATATAATTTGAGTTCAACTGTCCTTTTACAAACTGAGTTTGTATTACTACATTACACTGTCTTATGACTAAAATACCCAGATGAAAACTAGAGAATCTGCTTCTATGTATTTGTATGGTCTGTATGTTTTAATGTTGTGTGTATATAATATTTTTCTACTAAAATATATTAAAGAGATCTGATTAATAAATTTAAAAGGGAAGAAAAGCACTTAAATTGAGTACTGTAACAAAAATATAGTAACTAACCCATGTGTTTTTAATTCACATTACTTAAATAATTTTTTGATAAATAAGCTGGTTTTAAGTTTGTTGATAAAATAAAAATAGAGAGGTCTTCAAAATTGTCAGCATACATTTTTGCCTGGGTTTACTGTTCATCAAGATTGTACTAGATGTTTTAAGGTGATAAAATTATAAACTCACCCTAAAAACAGAATAAATTTGTTTCTGTAATTCTTTGATATGTACGACTAATTTGATATGTACGGCTTAATAAAAGCAGCTGTATCTTCTGAGTTATTGGCAAAATACCCATATATTTAACTTTAAGGTTCTTACTTAGGTGAACACCTGATATTCGCAGGCTATAAAAATGATTAACAGGGAAATAACTTAAAATGATGACTAGCTTTGTCTAATATCTCAGTTTCTATGAGTAATCCAGGTATAATTGTTAAAAGTAAACAGGCCAGGCATGGTGGCTATTGGGAATAACGCTCAAAATCCTAAGGAGATTGAACACTCAAACAAGGGATTTTTAGCAAAGCAATTTTACTTTTGTGTAGAGGGATGTTTTTTTGTTTTGTTTTTTTGCCAGTCGCCATGAGAGCACACTTGAACAAAGGGGCACGAAAGCCTTTATTTCTGAAGCAAGTCCTGTCCCTGTACTCTTTTTCTATTGGCCGGGGTCAGGTCGCACAATCTGAATTAATCTCGGTTGGTTAGACGTTTGAACTTTTTTTAGATAAGGTGGGCACGTAAGGGAGAGAGGGGAAAAGGGGAAGGGGTGTCTGTGATGAGCTAGAGGGCTAGTCTTTTTTTTAAATAAGGAAAGGAATGTGAGCTCGTACTGAAAAGCCTGGTACTGTGGCATGTCCTGGCATGTAACAAAGGCAGAAAGGAAAAAAAGAGAAAAAGGAGAAAGGGGTGGGGGAGTGGGTACTATGAATTAAAGAATAAAGGATTGATCAGGCTATTTGAAGAGAAATCTCATCATATCTCACAGTGGCTCACATCTGTGATCTCAGCACTGTGGAAGGCCAAGGCAGGAGGATTATTTGAGCTCAGAAGTTCGAGATCAGCCTGGGCAACATGGCAAAAGCCCTTCTCTACTGGTAAGCAGGAGACAGAGACATGGAGAAAGTTACAAGTAAGAAGATGCACTTCCGGTAAGGAAGGTTAAAAAGAAAAGAGAATAATTTCCTATAAGAAAGAATCTGTGTAGTAAGTTTTTGTTCTAAAGTAAAATGACTGGTCATTTAAGAAGGAGGAAGAATAGGACAAAACTAAAGGCTTAAGCATGTTACTGAAGATTTGAGCAGGTCATGAAAGGTTCATGAAGGCTATAATTAGATGGGAATTATCTATAAGCCTTGCTAAAGATTGAGCTTTAATATTAAAAGTACACTAATATGAGAGAGAAAAAGTTATATTTCTAGAGAAAAACTACAACACTCTTGTTATTAGATTGTTAGCCCTGTGCATTATTTTCAAGTTCTTGTTATCTGCCTATAGAATAGCTGGATCCTGAATTATTCTAGATTCTTTCAATCCAACTCTCACCATGGAATTACTAAAAATGCAAACTGTTCTGTTTCTGAAGCCCTATAACCTTAAACTTGGTGAATTTTAAGGGACAAGTCTAATGTCTAATGTATCGGTCACACAGAGAGTTCACCAAAGCACCTGTATTAATCTGTTTTCACACTGCTATAAAGAACTACCTGAGTCTGGGTAATTATAAAGAAAAGAGGTTTAACTGACACATAGTTCTGCATGGCTAGGGAGGTCTCAGGAAACTTACAATTATAGTGGAAGGCAGAGGGAAAGCAAGGCACATCTTACATGGCAGCAAGAGAGGGGGAACCCACCACATACTTTTATTTATTTATTTATTTATTTATTCATTCATTTATTTTTAAGATGGAGTCTTGTTGTGTCACCCAAGCTGGAGTGCAGTGGCTTGATCTTGGCTCACTGCAACCTCTGCCTCCCAGGTTTAACTGATCCTCCTGCCTCAGCCTCCCAAGTAACTAGGATTACAAGCATGTGTCACCACCCTTGGCTAATTTTTGTATTTTTAGTAGAGAAAGGATTTCAGCATGTTGGCCATGCTGGCCTTGAACTCCTGACCTCAAATTATCCATCTGCCTGGGCCTCCCAAAGTGCTGGGATCACAGGCGTGAGCCACTGTGCCCGGCCAAGGAATCACCACAGACTTTTAAGCCATCACATCTTGTGAGAACTCACTATCACAAGAACAGCATAGGGGAAACTGCCCCATGATCCAATCACCTCCTACCAGGTTCCTCCCATGACACATGGGGATTACAATTTGAGAAGAGATATGGGTAGGGACACAGAGTCAAACCATATCGGCACCTTATGCCATAAACAGTCACATTCAAACTGCAAACCAGGATGAGAAGTTGACAGCTTCATGGCAGTAGACAGTTTTTCCCAAGACATCAGAAAAAGACTCCATATCATAATGAGACTTTGATCCCTCTTAATGCCTACCTTTTTCATTTCACAGGATAATGGTGCACTTGAAATTTCACTATCAATACCTTTGGCTGGTAACTTTAAAAAACCTGACCTAAGAGATCCTTTAGTGCACCTAATGGGTGACTTTGTCAACATCCCTAATACAACTGTTGTTCTCTGTCTGCTCTACTTTAATTCAACCCACCCTTGGGATGCCAGGTAACAAAATCGCTCTATATTATCTATTGCTTAAATAAGTGAATATATGTGCTATTGCCAATACTACATACTGTACCTAGATACAGTCCTCTGGGAGAATTGAGACCCATATATACAAAATAAGAAAACAGGTCACATAGTTAAAACAAGTCTCACCTAATCCCCTGTGTTCATTTGATTTATTCAACTGGTCGTCTTTAAGCCCAGGTTCATGCCTCAAAACTGTTAGGCAAACTGAGATTATCATATTACTGTTAATTTTACTTTCTACTTTTCTTTGTAAACTTTGTACCTGTTACTTGTTAAAATTCTTACAACTCCTAACAGAATAATGCTGGACCAGCACTTTGAAGTGATAGCCAACACCTACAAAACAGACACAATTGAACTTAAATATGGACTTCAGGTAGACTTAGCCTGAGAGCCTCTCCCTCCAAACTTCCTTTGTTGCTCAAATGTGGCTAAAAGGCTTTTGACACTGATTCCTAGTCACCAATAACTTCCTTCTAATGTAGGACTAGATTAAACCAAACCAGTACAGGTAAATCCCAGCACCAAGGGACAATCAAAATTTAACTATGGGATGATTCATCAGTGATGCCTTTTGAGAAAGATCTTCATCAAACAAGGGAAATGTGAAAGTTGTCAGAATCAAAATGAAGTCACTTATGTTAAAAACCCTGGCAATAGGGCACGGTGGCTCATGCCTGTAATCCCAGCACTTTGGGAGGCTGAGGCGGGCGGATCACGAGGTCAGGAGATCGAGACCATCCTGGCTAAAACGGTGAAACCCTGTCTCTACTAAAAATACAAAAAATTAGCCAGATGTGGTGGCAGGTAACTGTTGTCCCAGCTACTTGGGAGGCTGAGGCAGAAGAATGGCGTGAACCCGGGAGGCGGAGCTTGCAGTGAGCAAAGACCATGCCACTGCACTCCAGCCTGGGTGACCAAGCAAGACTCCATCTCAAAAGAAAAATCAAACAAACAAACAAAAAAACCCTGGCAATAGAGCTGGGGAAGGTTATGAAAGGAGGGTCCTCATGCATGAGTGCCTGTTAATAAGAATCATCACAAAAGACTCTGCAAAAGCCATAACCTTGCACAAAGGCCATCTCAGTCTTACAACAAAAAGAATACTTCTGCAAGGACATCTGCCCAGCAACTATCTGTCCAACCTTGACTGACGCCACCTTTGTTATTAATCCTTGTAGCCGACGATAATTATCTTGAAATAACTGTGTAATCCTCCTCACTTTTTCTTTCAATATCTTTATCTTCCTTTACCTCCTAGAATACATACATAGTTTACTATATGAGTATGCCCATTGCAGTGCCCTATTACCAAATAAAAATCATTTTCTTTCAGAGAGCCTCTGTTTGTTAATTTGGGTTGACAATGTGAAAAACTCATCATGGACACCCCTTGCTTCGATTCAGTTACTATTCTTATCATCACTGGGTAAAGTTCACATACCATATATGTCACTGTGAAATGCATAAATCTTAAGTACCAAATATGATGAATGTTTATTAATGAACACACCCATGTAACTACCACCCCAATCAACATAAAGGACATTTATTTCCTTCATTCCAGAAAGTTTTATTCCATTCAATTTCTACCCCCTTTAGGTAACACTGCTCTGATTTGTATTTCCACAGGCTAGGTTAGCCTGTTCTTGAAATTTATATAAATGGAATCATATAATATATGGCTTTTTGTGCTTGGGTTCTTTTGCTCAATGTTTTTGAAATTTATCTATATTGTTGCATATGACAATAGTTTGTCCTTTTTCTTACTAATGCCCATTGTATGAACATACTACAATCTATTTATTCATTCTCCTGCTGAAGGACATTTGGGTTGTTTCTAGCTTGGGACCATGTGAGTAAAGCTACTTTGAATGTTGTTGAGAAGTCTCTTTGTGGATATGTTTCTACTGCTCTTGAATAAATACCTAAGAATAGAATTGAGTCATGTAGTAGATCTATGCTTAACTTTATGAGAAACTGCAAAGAGTTTTCCAAAGTAGTTGTACCATTTTACACTCCACCACAATGAGTGAGAATTAGTTTTTCCACCTCTGTTGTAGTCCCTTTCATGTTGCTACAAAAGCATACCTGAGACTGAGTAGTTTACAAATAAAAGAAGTGTATGTAGCTGAGAAGTTCAAGGGTATGCCCCTGGCTTCTGGTTAGGGCTTTCATGCTGCATCACAACACTACAAAGAAGGTTAAAGGAGAAGCAGACCCATAAAAAGGAAGGAAAATCTGAGGAGTGTCCTGGCATTATAGCAGCCTGCTCTTGAGGGAACTAATCCATTCCCAAGAGAGCTAATCCAGCCTTGAGAAAGCAAGAACTCACTACTGTGAGAATAGCACCAAGCCATTCACAAGGGATCCACCCCTATAACCCGAACACCTTCCATTAGGCCCCACCCCCCAAAACTGCCACACTGGGGATCAAATTTCAACATGAGCTTTGGTGGGGGCAAACAAGCTATCCAAGCCATAGCAACCTGCTTCTCAACATTCGGTGTTGTCAATCATGTTAATGTTAGACATTCCAATGGGAGTGAAATGACATGTCATTGTGACTTTAATGTGCATTTCTCTGATGTGTAATAACATCTGAGCATCTCTTACTGTGCTTATTGGCTATTGGTTTATCTTCTTTTGTGAAGTATCTGTAGGAGTCTATTTAAAAACTGAGTTGTTTGGTTTTTGTTCTTGACTTGTGGAAGTTTTATAATATATGCAGAATATGAGTTGTCAGTTATGTGTATTGCATATATTTTCTCTTGATCTGTGACTTGGCATTTTCATTTTCTCAAAGATGTCTTTTGATGAGCAGAAGTTTTAATTAGTTGTTTATCAAGTTTTTTCCTTTATGTTTATGCTTTTTACATCTTCTCTAAGACACAATTGCCTACCCTAACATCATGAAGATATTCTCCTATGCTTTCTTCTAACTATGTTGGCCAATATGATACATTACCAATATGTGGCTATTTAAATTTAAATTAAGTAACATTCAAAATTTGGTTTCTCAGTCATATTACCCATATTGCAAATGCTCAGTAACCACATGTGGCCAGTGGCACCTAACTGGACAGCACAGACACATTTCCATCATCACAGAAAGTTCTACTGGCCAGTGCAGTTCTAGGAGCTTTTACTTTGAAGACACACTCCGTATTGAGATGAGGTAATCTCATTCATTTTTTTTTTCGTATGTTTAACCAGTTAGACCACCACTGCCATTTAAAAATATTTTTCTTTCAATTGACCTTATACAAAAATCACTGTATTACTACATGCTAGTAATGAAAAGGTAAACTCCATTCACAATAACATCAAAAAAATAGAATAGTTAACAATAAATTTAACCAAGAATGTTCAAGACCTGTACTCTGAAATTTTCAAAACATTACAAAGGGAAATTGAAGAAGACCTAAGTATATGGAGACATAGATCATGCTTGTGAATTGGAAGATTTCAGGTAGAAAATCATACAACCATAGACATAAGCTAGGCAGTTTCCTTCTTTCAAGAGCCAAAAGCCCTTCAGTTTCTATCTGCTTATGTTCATTCTCTAATGCCTTCCAATAATTTTTCAGGGTTTGTCAAGATTTTATCATTGTTAGAAGCTCTCCTGTGTCATCCTAACTGTGTCATCCTACAACTGTTTATGTTGCTAGAATCCTGAAACCATTTTTTTACTTATTTGTTTTGAGAATTTGTAGTCATCATTTTCTGCTTATTATAAGAAAGGCTATTGGACTTAACCTATTGACTGCAACATCACAGAACTCTACCAGCCAAAATAAAGACTGTTCAGACTGTTCCGATCCTTAGCCTTTTCTTCTTCTCACCACAGGTTAAGTCATATATTCTGTGTACCTGTAAAAGTCTTTCTACCTACACAGAGTGCATCTAACACAAGGACCCACCTAGTCCTTTAATACCCAAAGTGTAACTGTCATTTCCTCCCCAGGACACCCACATGCTCACAAACTTTCATCAACTCCCCAACTCCTCTGACACTCCAGGCCCCTGGTCTCATATCATCTGGCCTTTCCAGTGTTCTCTCCCGCCAGTCCCCTTGCTAATCCTACAGTCTAGCCACAAAGGATGTGACAGGCCCCCAGTGTACTCAGGACTGCCACTCTTTGTGCCTTCGTTTGTGCTGTTCTTCCTACCTGATAGGCCCTTCCACCAGTCTGTCTGTCAAAATCAAAAAGCTTCTTCACTGTCAACTCCAATGTCACTGACTCCATGGAGACACTCTGATCTCCCAATGGGAAGAAATCTGTCCCTCCTCTGTGCTCTTGCCATATTTTACTAACCTGCTCTTACAGGTTGCATCCTTTTCTGCCTTGTGTCAGGGCTATTTTGTGTATGGTCTTTCTCTCCTATATACTGATGTGCTGTATTTGGTTCATCTTTGCATCCCTGGAAGAGCCTTGCACTACTTAGACCTCAGTGAGCACTTTATGAAATACCATGTACTGAACAGCTATATCTGTGGGCTTGTCCAAAGCCCTGATTCCTATGAGAGGCACAGCTACTCTGATGTTAGTGAGGTGCTCCTACCTCTGTGACCCTGAAGACAAATCAAGACAGAAGGATAGACTCCTTCCACCTCCATTTGCAGACGGACAACACAAGTAATGCTCTGGATTATTCCACTAGCAATTTTCCAGATTTTTTATGAGTTTTTACAAATGAAATACCTGCTGCTGTGCCAATGGTCTTAGCATGCTGACCACTGTCTTCAGTTTGCCCCACTCACGAAAAGTTGTGGGCAGATCAGCCTGTGGGCACCTGATATTTCCAGCAGTCGCTTCCAGTGGGCTTTTAAAGATATATATGCCTGGCCAGGCACAGTGGCTCACGTTTGTAATCCCAGCACTTCGGGAGGCCGAGGCAGGTGGATTACTTGAGGCCAAGAGTTTGAGACCAGCCTGGGCAACGTGGTGAAATGCTGTCTCTACTAAAAATACAAAAATTAGGCTGGGTGCAGTGGCTCACACCTGTAATCCCAGCACACTGGGAGGCAGAGGTAGTTGGATCACCTGAAGGTAGGAGTTCCAGACCAGCTTGGCCAACATGGAGAAAAATACAAAAATACAAAACTAAAAATAAAAATACAAAAACTAAAAATACAAAACTCAGCTGGGCATGGTTTGGGCACCTGTAATCCTAGCTACTCAGGAGGCTGAGGCAGGAGAATCACTTGAACCCAGGTGGTGGAGGTTGCAGTGAGCTAAGATCATGCCACTGCACTTCAGCCAGGGTGACAGAGTGAGACTCTGTCTCAAAAAAAAAAAAATTAGCTGGGTGTAGTGGCACACACCTGTAGTCCCAGTTACTCAGGAGGCTGAAGTGGGAGGATCACCTGAGCTTGGGCAGTTGAGGCTAGCAGTGAGCCGAGATAGCGCCACTGCACTCCAACCTGGGTGACAGAGTGAGACCCCAACTCAAAAGAAAAAAAAAAATAACTCCTGAACAAAAGTTATAGACTGAACCAGACACATAAAATAGATCTTCTACCCTTTCATAGCAGTAGATACCTCAGAATGACAGGGCTTCCTCAGGAATCACTCACTACATCTGCATTTTGCCATCTAGTTCCTGTGGCCCTGGTCAATATCAAAACTTTTGAACAATGACATTTCCCTGCTGTTAGTCTTTACTTCCACGTACTCATTCTTTAATGAGTGCCATATTAAGGTAAATTGCTATTCAAGATAGAATATAATTCCCATTTTTACAGGGTCCTGAGCAATCCTGCACCAGCCCCTAAGTGAAGAACAGCCCCACCTGGATGAGATGCACTTAACAAAGGCTACAAAAGGAGGGTATGTGAGGCACGTAATGTCTGGGGTTTGATAATTTTTCCAGAAGTCCAAAGTATTCTACATAACAATGTGACCCAAACTTTTCCCATTACTCTCTATCTGGCAGATTTATGATAATGGGGCCATAAGGCTTTAACAAGACAGCATGCAGAGTAAATGGTTCCTTAGCTCAGAAAGCAGGAGGAAATGCTTCTTTTATCTTCACTGTCCTTAAAAAATCCAGATAAGAGATCCCCTGCCTGCCCCACCATACAAAAGCAAATATTCCATGGAAAAAATAATCCCCATCAAAGCTGCTTCTTAGGCCTAAAAGCTTTTAAGAAGGGTGATGTCAGCTTTATAACAGTCTTTCTTCCTCTGCAGTCTACCTTCTCAGTGCTCACCAATACCTGCCTCTTTCCTTCTGGATACACAGAAGACTACCCTTCCCAGCCCCGGGCAGTCAGGTGGGTGTGGCTAGTTCTGACTAATGAGCTGTGGGAGGAAGGGATGTGTGCTGCTTCCGGCTGAAGAATGGAGGGGCAACCTTGAGATCTCCAAGTGTTTTCTTACCCATGTCACAGCAACCTAGGAGGCCGCGTGGTGGGGAAAGGGCAGCTGCAAGTGGAGATGTTTCTGTCTGCCCCTTGCCAACCTTAGCAGACATGGAGTTTAAGCAAGAAATAAACCTTTGTTGTGTTATACCAAGATTTGAGGATTAATTTCTTACTGTCTGACAGCCTAGCCTAGCACATATTTCCCCCCTTAACAGAAGCCACTAAGTAGTTAGTGATTCCAGAAGTTCTCATTCTAGCATGATCCCAGGTTAAACAATTCAGGGGAAAAAAATACCCATTTTATTGCAGTGTGATTGGCCCTGTGCAGTTAAGTGGATCTCAACTCCTGTCATCCAGTACTTTAAAGGAAAGTCCAGCCAGGATGGCGGATAAACATTCTCTCTCAGGTAAACTGTGATTGGTTCCTGGTGGCTGCCTGGAGATCTGTTTTGAAAATGATTCTCAGGCAAAAGTCTTGGCTACACAGGGAAGATGATGCAGTCCATTGCTGATGTCTGTTGTGGGCACGGACACAGGGAGTCAGGGGACAGGTGGTGTTATCTGTCATCCTGTGTCTTACTACTATCAAAGGGAAGCTCACACACTTCCATGTGTCAGCAATGATGAGATCCTAGGGAGCCATTTGGCCCTGGTCTGAGCCGTCTCCAGGGAGAAAAATATTAAATTCAGTGGTAGATCCAAGCACCAGTCCATTCTGAGCTTCCAGACTTACTCAGGTATATTAACCATGCTGTTGGAATCACGTTCCAAAAGGATGTTGTTGATGTTCTACTTTAGGAAGTAACTGTCTTAGTGACAAACCACCCAGAGAGCTGGATATGTAAAGCAATCAGAATTCAAAGGTGTTGGTCCTTCTGACCCATCACCAGGATTCTCTACCTAGCTGCCATTCTAGATTCATCTTACTGTTTCACTTTCAGACACAGCCAAGGTGAAGCTGGGATAGAATGAGGCAACATTTTGAAAGCGTAGATATAATGCTTAGGGTCTGGGTATCCCATGGGAGAATGGGTTCCTTTTTCTTCTCCGTCCTACTCTTTACCTAGACTCTTCAGCTCACACAGTGACTCATCTTTACTGAGGGATGCTCTGAGCCCAGCTTTTGCAAGAAGCTCCACTGTCTGCTCACTTCTGTGTTTACAACAGGGATGTCCAATCTTTTGGCTTCCCTGGACCACATTGGAAGAAGAATAATTGTCTTGGGCCACACATAAAATACACTAACACTAATGATAGCTGATAAGAAACACACACACACACACACACACACACAAATATCTCATAATGTTTTAAGCTAATTTACGAATTTGTGTTGGACTGCATTCAAAGCTATCCTGGGCCGCAGGTTGGACAATAATCCCAGGAGGCAGACACTTCCTTATTTATATATAAGGAGTCTCAAGCACAGAGATGTTAAGAATCCAGGCCAAAGTCTCAATAAGTAAACCTGGAAATGTTTGAGTCCAGAGCCCCGTGCTTGGCACAGTATGTGACAAAAACAAAGTAATCATCATGGCGGATGGGAGGCAGGACTAGATTGCAACTCCAACTTGGATGGACAGAGCAGTGCGCAGAGGCTCACATTGTGAATTTTAGCTCCAGATTGACTGCAAGAACAAACCAGCAATCCCAAGAGGACCCACAGACCCTCTGAAGGAAGCAGATTGCTCCTGCAGGACCCAGGAGAAACCCCAAATATTGTGGGTGCCCCAACTGCAGAAGTGGGAAAGGGAGAGCCTCCTCTCCTGAACACACACCCCCACTAGAGAAACTGAAGGTCTCTTTGTGGGAGAAGTTTCCAACCGTACCTGAAGCTAAGTCAATTTAGAGAGCCGAGTGAAATACAGGGGTAGAGGAAGAAGAAGAAAGGCCCTGGGCGCTCGCTGGGTCCACAAGCAGGCCATTCCTTCCTGGCACCATAGGAATCTATCGGCAGGGCGGCCAGAGGAGCCAGGGGATCAGGGGGAGAAACACCACAGGGAGAAGGAAATCTCCAGCTGAACTTTGTAACAATTTGAATGGGGCAAGAAGCCTCCTGGCCAGAACTCGGGGAAGGACACGAAACCAGTGTGCAGACTCCATAGGTGGGGAATGAACCAAGCCCTTTTCTTTCGCAGCTGGGAGGAGGGTAGCCTGGGGCAAGTTCTCAAGCCCGGCTGCCCATTGCCTGGAAACAGATTAGGGGCTGTTAGTGGGGACATGGTGGGAATGAGACTGGCCCTTTGATTTGTATGGGAGGTGGGTGAGTCCTGTGACTGCTGGCTTTTCTCCACTTCCCTGACAATCTGCATGACTCAGCAGAGGCAGCCATAATCCTCCTAGATACACAACTCCACTGACCTGGGAGCCTCACCCCCATCTCCCACAGCAGCTGCAGCAAGACCCACCCAAGGAGAGACTGTGCTCAGACACGCCTAGCCTTGCCCCAACCCGATGGTCTTTCCCTATTCACCATGGTAGCTAAAGACAAAGGACATATACTCCTGGGAGTTCTAGGGCCTTGCCTACCACCTGTTTCTCCCCAAACTACCACAGCTGATGCTCTCTGGAAAGGAACATGACCCGGCAGGAGGCCAACCAGCACAAAAATAGAGCATTAAACCACCAAAGCTAAAAACCCTCACAGAGTCCACTGCACCTCCCTACCACCTCCACTGGAACAGGCACTGGTATCCACGGCTGAGAGACCCATACACGATTCACGTCACAGTATTCTGTGCAGACAACCCCCAGTACCAGCCCAGAGCCAGGCAGACTTACTGGGTGGTTAGACCCAGAAGAGAGACAACAATCACTGCAGTTCTGCTTATAGGAAGCCACATCCATAGGGAAAGGGGGAGAGTACTACATCAAGGGAACACTACATGGGACAAAAGTATATGAACAACAGCCTTCAGCCCTAGACCTTCCCTCTGACAGAGGCTACCCAAATGAGAAGAAACCAGAAAACTAACTCTGGTAATATGACAAAACAAGGCTCTTTAACACCCCCTAAAAATCATACTAGTTCACCAGCAATGGATGCAAACCAAGAAGAAATTCCTGATTTACCTGAAAAAGAATTCAGGAGGTTAGTTATGAAGCTAATCAGGGAGGCACCAAAGAAAGGCAAAGCCCAATACTAGAAATCTAAAAAAACGATGCAAGAAGTAAAGAGAGAAATATTCAAGGAAATAGTTTAAAGAAAAAAACAAAACTTCAGGAAACATTGGACACACTTATAGAAATGGAAAATGCTCTGGAAAGTCTCAGCAATAGAATTGAACAAGTAGAAGAAAGAAATTCGGAGCTCAAAGACAAGGTCTTCAAATTAACCTAATCCAACACATTGAAAAAGAATAAGAAAATATGAAAGAAGCCTCCAAGAAGTCTGGGATTATGTTAAACAATCAAACCTAAGGATAATTGGTGTTCCTGAGGAAGAAGAGGATTCTAAAAGCTTGGAAAACATATTTGGGGAAATAATCAAGGAAAACTTCCCCGGCCTTGCTAGAGACCTAGACATCCAAATACAGGAAGCACAAAGAACACCTAGGAAATTCATCGCAAAAAGACCATTGCCTAGACACACTGTCATCAGGTTATCCAAAGTTAAGACAAAGGAAAGAATCTTAAGAGCTGTGAGACAGAGGCATCAGGTAACCTATAAAGGAAAAACCTATCAGATTAACAACAGATTTCTCAGCAGAAAACTACTAGCTAGAAGGGATTGGGGCCCTATCTTCAGCCTCCGCAAACCAAACAATTATCAGCCAAGAATTATTTATCCAGTGAAACTAAGCATCATATATGAAGGAAAGACACAGTCTTTTTCAGACAAACAAATGCTGAGAGAATTCGCCACTACCGAGCTACCACTACAAGAACTGCTAAAAGGAGCTTTAAGTCTTGAAACAAATCCTGGAAACACATCAGAACAGAACCTCTTTAAAGCATAAATCACACAGGACCTATGAAACAAAAATACAAGTTAAAAAGCAAAAACAATAAAACCAAAGTACATAGGCAACAAAGAGCACCATGAATGCAATGGTACCTCTTATCTCGATACTAACATTGAATGTAAATGGCCCAAACACTCCACTTAAAAAAATACAGAACCACAGAATGGATAAGAACCCACCAACCAACTACCTGCTGTCTTCAGGAGACTCACCTAACATATAAGGACTCACATAAACTTAAAGTAAAGGGGTGGAAAAAGGCATTTCATGCAAACGGACACCAAAAGCAAGCAGGGGTAGCTATTCTTGTATCAGACAAAACAAACTTTAAAGCAACAGCAGTTAAAAGAGACAAAGAGGGATATTATGTAATGGTAAAGGCCTTGTCCAACAGGAAAATATCACAATCCTAAACATATATGCACCTAACACTGGAGCTCCCAAATTTATAAAACAATTACTTATAGAACTAAGTGGGGGACTTCAATCCTCCATGGAGAACACTAGGCAGGTCACCAGACAGAAAGCCAACAAAGAAGCAATGGATTTAAACAATGGATTTAAACAAATGGACTTTACAGATAGATTCAGAACATTTCATCCAACAACCACAGAATACACATTCTATTCAACAGTGGATGGAACTTTCTCCAAGATAGACCTTATGATAGGTCATAAGACAAGCCTCAATAAATTTAAGAAAACTGAAATTATATCAGGCACTCTTTCAGATCACAGTAGAATAACACTAGAAATCAACTCCAAAAGGAACCTTCAAAACCATGCAAATACATGGAAATTAAATCACCTGCTCTTGAATGAGCACTGGATCAAAAATGAAATCAAGATAGAAATTTAAAATTCTTCAAACTGAAACACAATAATGACATAACCTATCAAAACTTCTGGGATACAGCAAAGGCAGTGCTAAGAGGAAAGTTCATAACCCTAAACACCTACATCGAAAGACTGAAAGAGCACAAACTGACAGTCTAAGGTCACATCTCAAGGAACTAGAGAAAAAAGAACAAACCAAACCCAAACCCAGCAGAAAAAACGTAATAACCAAGATCATCAGAGCAGAACTAAATGAAATTGAAACAAAAAAAATACAAAAGATAAATGAAACATAAAGCTGGCTCTTTGAAAAGATAAATAAAATTGATAAACCATTAGCAAGATTAACCAAGAAGAGAGAAAATCCAAATAACCTCATTAAAAAATGAAACAGAAGTTATTACAAATGACACCACTGAAATACAAAAGATCATTCAAGGCTACTATGAACCTTTATGCACATAAACTAGAAAACCTAGAAGAGATGGATAAATTCCTGGAAAAATACAACCCTCCTAGCTTAAATCAGGAAGAACTAGATATCCTGAACAGAACAATAACAAGCAGTGAGATTAAAATGGTAATTTAAAAATTACCAATAAAAAAAGTCCAGGACCAGACAGATTCACAGCAGAATTCTACCAGACATTCAAAGAAGAATTCGTACCAATCCTTTTGACACTATTCCACAAGATGGAGAAAGAAGGAACCCTCCTTAATTTATTCTACGAAGCCAGCATCACCCCAATACTAAAACCAGGAAAGGACATAACCAAAAAAGAAAACTACAGACCGAAATCCTTGATGAACATAGATGCTAAAATCCTTAACAAAATACTAGCTGAGTCCAACAACATATCAAAAAGATAATCCACCATCATCAAGTGGGTTTCATACCAGGGATGCAGCGATGGTTTAACATATGCAAGTCAACAAATGTGATACACCACATTAACAGAATAAAAAACAAAAATACATGATCATCTCAATAGATGCAGAAAGTGCATTTGACAAAATCCAGCATCTCTTTATGATTAAAACTCAGCAAAATCGGCATACAAGGGGCATACAATGTAACAAAAGCCATCTATGACAAACCCACAGCCAACATAATACTGAGTGGGGAGAAGCTGAAAAGTTCCCTCCAAGAACTGGAACAACACAAGGATGCCTACTCTCACCACTCCTCTTCAACATAGTACTGGAAGTCCTAGCCAGAGCAATCAGACAAGAGAAAGAAATAAAGGGCATCCAAATCAGTAACGAGGAAGTCACACTGTCAGTGTTTGCTGATGATATGATCATCAGCAAACCCTAAAGGCTCCTCCAGAAAGCTCCTAGAACTGATAAAAGAATTCAGCAGGCCGGGCGCAGTGGCTCATGCCTGTAATCCTAGCACTTTCGGAGGCTGAGGTGGGTGGATTGCCTGAGCTCAGGAGTTCAAGACTAGCCTGGGCAACACAATGAAACCGTGTCTCTACTAAAATACAAAAAATTAGCCAGGCATGATAGTGTGCTCCTGTAGTCCCAGTTACTCAGGAGGCTGAGGCAGGAGAATTGCTAGAACCTAGGAGGCAGAGGTTGCAGTGAACCAAGATCATGCCACTGAACTCCAGCCTGGGTGACAGAGTGAGACTCCGTCTCAAAAACAAAAAAAAGAATTCAGCAAAGTTTCCAGATACAAGATTAATGTACACAAATCAGTAGCTCTTCTATACACCAACAGCGACCAAGCAGAGAACCAAATCAAGAACTTAATCAGCTTTTACAATATCTGCAAACACACACACACACACACACACACACACACACACACACACAAAACAAAAAAACAAACTTAGGAATAACCTAACAAAGGAGTCGAAAGACCTCTCCAAGGAAAACTACAAAACACTGCTGAAAGAAATCACAGATAAAACAAACACATGAAAACACATCCCATGCTCATGGATGGATAAAATCAATATTGTAAAAATGACTATACTGCCAAATGCAATCTACAAATTCAGTGCAATCTCCATCAAAATACCACCATCGTTCTTCACAGAATTAGCAAAAATAATTCTAAAATTCATATGGAACAAAAAAAGAGCTTGCATAGCCAAAGCAACACTAAGCAAAAAGAACAAATCTGGAGGGATCATACTACCTGGTTTCAAACTATACTATAAGGCCATAGTCATCAAAACAGTGTGGTACTGGTATATAAATAGGCACGTAGGACAATGGAACAGAACAGAGAACCCAGAAATAAACCCACTTACAGTCAACTGATCTTCAAAAAAGCAAACAAAAACATGAAGTGGGGAAAGGACACTCTTTTCAACAAATGGCGCTGGGATAATTGGCTAGCCACAGGTAGAAGAATGAAACTGGATCCTTATCTCTCACCTTACACAAAAATCAACTCAAGATGGATTAAGAACTTAAATTTAAGACCTGAAACTGTAAAAATTCTAGAGGATAACATTGGAAAAACGCTTCTAGACATTGGCTTAGGCAAGGATTTCATGAGCAAGAACCCAAAAGCAAATGCAATAAAAACAAAGATAAATAGCTGGAACTTAATTAAATTAAAAAGCTTTTGCATAGCAAAAGGAACAGTCAGCAGAACAGACAATCCACAAAGTGGGAGAAAATCTTCACAATACATACATCTGACAAAGGACTAATATCCAGAATCTACAAAGAACTCAAACAAATCAGTAAGAAAAAAAAAAAAACAATTCCATCCAAAAGTGGGCTAAAAACATGAATAGACAATTCTCAAAAGAAGATACACAAATGGCCAACAGATATATGAAAAAATGCTTAACATCACTAATGATCAGGGAAATGCAAATCAAAGCCACAATGCGATATCACCTTACTCCTGCAAGAATGGCCATAATCAAAAAATCGAAAAACAGTAGATGTTAGCACGGATGTGGTGATCAGGGAACACTTCTACACTGCTGGTGTAGAATGTAAACTAGTACAGCCACTATGGGAAACAGTGTGGAGATTTCTTAAAGAACTAAAAGTAGATCTACCATTTGATCCAGCAATCCCACTAGTGGGTATCTACCCAGAGGAAAAGAAGTCATTATACGAAAAAGATGCTTGCAGACACATGCTTATAGCAGCACAATTCACAATTGCAAAATCGTGGAACCAACCCAAATGCCCATCAATCAACAAGTGGATAAAGAAACTGTGATATATACGGTGGGACACTACTCAGCCATAAAAAGGAATGAATTAACAGCATTTGCAGCAATCTGGATGGGATTGGAGACTGTTATTCTAAGTGAAGTAATTCAGAAATTGAAAAGCAAACATCATATGTTCTCACTGATATGTGGAAGCTAAACTATGAGGATACAAAGGCAGAAGAATGAAACAATGGACTGTGGGGACTTGAGGCGGGGAAGAAAAGGAGGGGGTGAGGGAGAAAAGACTACAAATATGGTATAGTATATACTGCTTGGGTGATAGGTGCACCAATATTTCACAAATCACCACTAAGGAACTTCCTTATGTAACCAAATACCACCTGTACCCCAATAACTTACGGAAAAAATAACAAATCTGGTTGCTTGCTAACACCTTCGGTTCAATAGAAGGAAGAGATTAAAAATTGCCAATCTGAGATAGTTGAGTGTAGTGGTTAATGACAGGAACTTCAGCACCGAAGAGACTTTAGTTTGAGGTTTGACTCTACATTTTTTCTTTAACTTGTGAAGCCTTAGGCAAGTGTCTCAGCCTCATCTTTCTTATCTGTAATATGGGAACACATGGAATTTACTTCATCTTCCTGTGAGGACTTGGTGAGATATAAAGTAATTAGTTGACCCTGGCATCAAAAAAATGGCTCTTATTATTTTCAATGTTGTATCATACTTCCCCTCACCCCCTAATTATCACAGGCAAACTTAAAATTAGTTGTTTTCTATTAACATTGGCTATATGGAAAAAAAAATGTCCACCTAAGAAGGAAATTCCTGCCAAACAAATGTCAAGTCTGTTAAGACCTAAAAGCCTTTATAACAGATTTATTTCAATGTTTTTCCACATGTTCTGATTCTTTCAGTTTTCTATTATGATACACTGCAACCAAATGCCATATCTTATACTGTGTCAGACTGTGTACAGAAGCATTTAAAATGTGGCCCTGAGGGAAGATCCATTATCTTCTTAAATGTTAAAAAAAGTTATTTTTCCTTAACCTTGTTAGAGGAATGCAGGGTTACAATGACCCCCGTTCTGTGATTAAGCATTGTTCAGAACAACCGTCAAAGACAAACTGTCTAGTAGCAAAAGGGAACTGCCGACTGGAAGGCTAAAAGGCAAGTCTCCACTACCCAGGGTTGCCATGACACCACACGGAAGTGAAGATTAGTCAGGGATCTCCAGAGAAAACAGAACCAACACAGTGTGTGTGTGTGTGTGTGTGTGTGTGTGTGTGTGTGTGTATAAAGAGAGAGTTTTATTTTAAGGAATTGCCTCATGTAACTTTGGGGGTCAGCAAGTCCAAAATATGTAGAGTGGGCTGGCAGGGTGAAGACAGTCCAAAGACAGTATCCTGGTAGAATCCCTTTTGGCTTGAGGAGGTCAGTCTTTGTTCTCTTAAGGCCTTCAACTGACTGGATGAGGCCCACTCACAGAATGGAGAGTAATCTGCTTAACCCAAAGAGTACTGATAAATGGTACTCTCAACTAAGAAATACCTTCACCGAAACATCTAGAATTGTTAACACATAAAATTAACCATCACCGGAAGTCACATTCTATTTTGTGCTAGTGTTCCTAGTCCTAAAATCTCCTGTCTTCTACATCACACACATCTATCTCAATAACCCACAAAACTCCATCGGTTCCTCTGAGGAAAAGGAAGATTAACAGGGTGTTATTATTCCCTGACCACTCTATGAGTTGTGCCTTAATCTGAGTTTATTCTAGGCTTTTCTTAACCCTCTTGTAACCCACACCATATTTTCAAATTCCCTGGGCCAACATAATAGAAGGGAAGCATGTGCGAATATTTACAATGACATGAAGAGAGAAAAAGGAAAGCTTGTGTCTTTTTAGTGGCTGTTAAATAGATTCTCAGCCATATGTCTCCAAATGCTTCAATAAAAATGATATTTTCCTTTCATTTAAAATATTTGTGTTTAAATTTTTTTTTTTTTTAAAAAGGGTCTTACTCTGTCATTTAGGCTACAGTGCAGCAGCACAATCACAGCTCACTGCAGCCTTGACTTCCTGGGTTCAAGTCATCCTCCCACCTTAGCCTCCTAAGTAGCTGGGACTACAGGTGTGCAAGACCATGCCCGGCTGATTTTTGTATATTTTGTAGAGCCAGGGTTTTGTCATGTTGCCCAGGCTGGTCTCGAACTCCTGAGCTCAAGCAATCCTCTCACTTCGACCTCCCGAACTGTTGGGATTACAGGCATAAGCCACCGTGCCTGGCTGTGTTTACATTTTTTTCTTCCTAGCCCCTGATATCTAGAAATAGCTGAGTGATAGCAAGAGCTGTTCCCTTTGCACAGGCATTTGTTATAGTTCAAGTGCAGGCTGAAGAGTGAACCTCAGATGCCGGAGGCTGTGATGAGGCACAACCATGAAAGAGAGCTGCTGCCAGGCTGTGAGGCAAAAATGAGATACTGAATATAAAAATGCCAGGATTCGGCCGGGCGCAGTGGCTCACGCCTGTAATCCCAGCACTTTGGGAGGCCGAGGCGGGCAGATCACGAGGTCAGGAGATCGAGACCAACCTGGCTAACACAGTGAAACTCCGTCTCTACTAAAAATACAAAAAATTAGCCGGGCGTGGTGGCGGGCGCCTGTAGACCCAGCTACTGGGGAGGCTGAGGCAGGAGAATGGCGTGAACCTGGGAGGCGAGCTTGCAGTGAGCCGAGATGGCGCCACTGCACTCCAGCCTGGGCGACAGAGCGAGACTCTGTCTCAAAAAACAAACAAACAAACAAACAAACAAAAAAACCAAACCAAACCAAAATACCAGGATTCCTGTGAAACTTCTATTCACTCTCCCAGGTCTCTCCCACCCTCCCCTGTCCTGCTGTGTGCTTGGGAAACTAGCCTTTGATGCAGCCTCTGTGGCTGCTGGTTGTGTTCAGCCAGTGGGGAGCAATGGTGAGAAATGGGAAGGAGGGAGAAGACTGAGGTCTTGGTCTTAACTTTGAGGCTCCTTCCCTGAGAGGTCACACTGGATTTGCTGTGTCCCTCAGCCCAAAGTCACAACTCCTCTCAGCAGACTCCCGGGTTCCAGTTGTGGCCCCACCCCTTGCTTCCTGGGATCTAGGACGGCTGCTTCTCAGTGTTGCCAGCCCCGCTGTCCTGAAGGAGCCTGCATAGTTGCCCTCTTCCCTGTGCATAACTTCTGAACAGCCCCTTTATCAAAAACCTTTTTTCTTTTTTTTTTTTTTTTAGACAGAGTCTGGCTCTGTTGCCCAGGCTGGAGTACGGTGGCGTGACCTTGGCTCACTGCACCCTCCACCTCCCAGGTTCAAGTGATTCTTGTGCCTTAGCCTCCCAGGTAGCTAGGATTATAGGTGCCCTCCATCACAACCGGCTAATTTTTTGTATTTTTAATAGAGACAGGGTTTCGCCATAGCGAAGCTGGTCTTGAACTCCTGGACTCAAGTGATCTGCCCGCCTCAGCCTCCCAAAGTGCTAGGATTACAGGCGTGAGCCACCATACCAGCCAAAAACTCTTTTAATTACTGTTGCCTGCTGGTGCTGACTAATAAGGTATTCAATATTCTCTATTTTCCCTTTTATTAAAAATTTGGTACAATATATATAAATCCTTTAAGATATTTCGGAAGTTTTACAAGCTATTACTGAACAAATACTTTTTGATGTTTCTCAATGTTCTTTAAGCACTCATGTAACACTTTCCTCCATCAATCCAAAGTCTAGTATCATCACAAGTCCTACCATGTTACGAGAATTACGTAAACCACAGTGTTTGCCTTTGTATCCTAGTTTTAAGAAAACTCTGTTAAGTTTATTAATCATTGTCAATAGTTAAATGGAGTTGAGTATCCAGGAACAACTATTACTCTGCTTCTTGAAATAATTTTTAAAACTAGTTTTCATCCTATTTTGCCATTGTCTCTTCCACTGCTTTTAATATGGTGAATCATCTAAATCCTTTTGGGAATATGAATAAAATACATTGTAATTAATAAACATTTCAATGTCAAAATCAGGCCCACATCATCATTAAGACTATAGGAAAGACCAAGAAACCCAGTTTCATAAAAGTCCACTTGAAAATAAGCCCAAGACGCAAGAAACAAAAAGCCAGGAGAACAGTTGCATCCCATCCACGGGCATCTGGGTCCAGACAGCAAATCCATAACCACCCCCCTTCTCTTCATCCACTGGAAGCACCTCCGGCCCTGGGTAGTAGTTTCTATTTCCTCAGTCTCCTGTGAGCCTTAAGAGACATTTAGGAACAGCCCAAACTTACTCTTGGTGTGGGGCTCCTGTCTTGGTCAGCAAGGTCAGCACAAAAAACATAAAAATCACGAAGACTGCAAGACCAACCCAAAATCCAATCACAATGGAATCTGAAAGACAGTTAATACTGGGATTAGTATTTCACAGTAGTTTAAAACTTGAACATTCAAGAATCAGAGCTTCTTGGAGAGGCTTTGGTACATGAAACATGAAAGGAAATCAATGGTCTGATCCGCAGTTGGCTGGAGATTGATAAGATGTAAAGGATGAGGAGGAGGGAGGAGTCTGCTCCGCCTCCAGGTTTCTGTCCCAGATAGCATGAAGGGATTTAGGCCTCATTGACTCATGCTTTCCATATCTCAAGGAAGGAACCCAGACCAGAGCATAGGTTATCTGGGACCCCAAGATTCCACTAATGTGTTTTGAGTTAGAAAATAAAATTTTTAGCAGACTACCAACTCAAGTTTTAAGTGCATTTGGATTCCTACTGTTAAAAGAAAAACTTTAGACAAATTAAATTTAACAGATCTTCACTGTGCAAGGAAAACAAAATTCTTGAACTGGGAAGCTCCCAGAATCAGAATAGATTCAGAGAGACTCTGGGCTGCCTCATGGTTGGTTAAGATTTAGGGACAGAAAAAGGCAAATGATGTACAGAAAAAAGAAGCAAGGTACGGAAACAGCTGGATTTGAACACCATTTGAACAGCTGTCTGCCTGGGAGTGCCTACAGTGCAGCTCCTGTGATTAGCTGAGACTGAGCTACTGTTACAGAAGCTTTCGCTAGGTGTTCAGTTTGCTTACCTAGTAAGCTAGGTCACAGCTCATACCTAAGAATGCAAGTATGCAAACATGGAGGCCTTCTTGGGCCAAATTTTAGTTTAACAACTCAATTGGTTAGCAGCTCAATTAGGTAGCAACTTTGCATTCTCACTTAACGTTCACCATGGATAATTCAGGCTTTCATTAATTCTTGCAGAGAACATACAGATGGCCTCTTGAGTGCTCTCTCTGCCTTCTGCCTTTCCCCGTGCTTTATTTCTGTACAAACCTGCTTTAATCACAGCCCTGATGATACTGCTCTTTCATGAAAAGCTCTCCAACAAAAACAGAACTGACCCACTTTTCCAGATTAAAAGAGATTCCATACGTAAAGCACTTTATACAAGGTCTGACATCTGAGAAAACAGTACACCACAGGTGCTGGCTACTATCATTAGAATTGTCCTTTTCTCCCAATTTACCTCACTTTAAAAGCCATGTGTTTCCAATCAAACTAGGGGACACTGTGTCCCTGTATTTACCTTAGCCACAGCTTCCTCACAGCCACACCTTACCAGGGCTCTTACCAATATCTGGCTGGAACGACTTTTCCCAACGTGGAGCTAATGAAAGTGTATCTATCCTTCCGAGTCCATCCACTACAGTATCTACTAAGCCTCAACTAATTTCCATAATTGATGTGTTCTCTCCCTCCTTTGAACCCAATAACATTTTTGTCTGTACTTCCCTCAACAGGGCTCTCCTTGGTCCTATCTTGGATAACAATCACAATTCTTTATCTCTAGGACCAGGGTTAGATTGGATTGTCTACAGAACTTGGTACTTGCACAGTAAAGCCTCAAATCTAGGACACAACAGAGTTGAATCATTCTACATTTTTTGGCCTATACTAAGAAGCTTATCTATGTGGAAATACAATGAGGACGCTTAGCGATTTTCTAAAAATAAGTGATTGGAGCTTAAATATTAAATGTGTTTAAATGCAAAGCTGTATTCTAATTAAATTATGTATATGTAGCACTTTTTCCAAAGTGAAGAAATCAGATTAACAATTTACTCTGCATAATTCATACTTTCATCCTACGTATACTGTTGCCTAGAGGTTAACAATGTGTGTTCAGCACTCTGAAAAACTAATGTGTCTAACTTTAAGTGCCAAAGAAATAGAAATTGTATACTTTGCCTTTTAATATAGTAGAAATGAGGTATAAAAAAAGACATAAGGGAAACCTTGATCTTAGAATTTTGGCCTCCAGAACTGTGAGAGAATAAATTTCCAGTTATTTGTTATGACAGCACTAGGAAACTAATACAACTTGTTTAACATAAATTTAAATTTAAATTTATGTGTTAATTTCCTCAAATCCCACTTCTATAATCTTGTCTAATACAGCTAATTTATAACAACAACAACAAAAAAAGACATAAGGGCCAGGCGCAGTGGCTCACGCCTGTAATCCCAGCACTTTGGGAGGCCAAGGCGGGCGGATCACGAGGTCAGGAGATCAAAACCACCCTGGCTAAGACAGTGAAACCCCGTCTCTACTAAAAATAAAAAAAAAAAAATAGCCGGGCATGGTGGCAGACGCCTGTAGTCCCAGCTACTCGGGAGGCTGAGGCAGGAGAATGGCATGAACCCGGGAGGCGGAGCTTGCAGTGAGCAGAGATCGCACCACTGCGTTCCAGCCTGGGCGACAGAGCAAGACTCCGTCTCAAAAAAAAAAAAGACGTAAGGACAAATACCAAACACCACATGTACTGAGGTACAACTAACCTCAAATAATTAAATCTCAACTATCTGGGCATAGACTGTGAAGAAACATCATACAGATAAATAACAGTTCCCTACACTGTACTTTATCAACTGCCTGCATAGCAAAAGCAAATTCTAAAATTATACACCAATGCTATATTTAAGTCTTCGGTTTAGAATTGAATCATGTTGATTGACATTTTTCAAATCTGTGTACTAGGAAGGTGTTCTGCTAAGGACAGCTTTCACACTGCAAATGGTGGACTGACTCCCAGAGGTGGAGGAAAGCGTGCCCTCAACCCAGCCCAGTCCCCCTTCCCTCTGCCCTTCTAAGTGCCCCCAGGGAGCTAATCAAAAAGCAGCAATAATGTGAAGCATAGGAGGGCTACGGCCTTCAGAGAAGGCAGGTGGCGGCAGAGTTGGGGAGAGGCAGGCTGTGGGTAGAATCTGAGAATCCTCATGATCCAACAGCATTTCCAAACATTTCCTTAATAATGCGGCATCTATGTTTTTCATGGCAATATGCTTTAAGTAGCTCTGCTTATTCACATTCCCCTTTGAACAAAATTTAGCTTCCTCAGGTTATTTCCACTAATTTCCCCCAACCTCATCTTCTGCCCTATGACCCATCCCCAGGGGATTTTCTCACCCTGAGCCTCTTACGAGAAACATCAGAGATCCCCATCTCATCCCAGAAATATCCAAACTCTCCTGAAGTTTTATTCACATGTAAGTTTCATGGGCATAGGCACTACAGTAAGACGGGAAAAGTGGAGCCCCTTGTCTTCCCAAAAGCATCCTTTTCTGGGAAGTCAGAATAAAGCTTTATACAAAGCAAAGCTCCAATGAGGCTAGATGGTTAAGAAAGTCAAAAGAAGCCTTCCAAAGGAGTTTCCACCACAGCCAAGCTACCACACTCTGTCCTGTCTAGACACTGAGCCACTTGGAGACTACTGTTGTAAAGGGGTAGAACACTTGCCCAGGGGAATTGCAAATGGAATGTGTCAGAATAAAGTAACCCCCCTTAACCTAATCTTTAATGAATGGAATGGAACAAGAGAGCTGAAAGTTGACATGATTTTTTTCCTTCCCAATCTAGGGTAGGACCAGGTTAACTACTCCATCCGACTCGCCCTCCTCTCCACCTCTTGAGAATAAATGGTGAACTTTCCATTTTGTGGTTATATGAAAAACAAGGGTTAATACTTCACTTGAAAGAGAGGGTTCATGACACTTTCCTCACACCACTTTTTGTTCCTAAGGCAGTAGGGTCAATTCTGTGATATGAATTCCTGGCAAAGAGCCAACAGCGATGTTCCCACACTTGTCCCTACTGTCTTACTCCAAGCCTTTGCAAGCTCTAGCTCTGCTTCTCATCCTAATGACCTGGCTTCTTGCTGACTCATCCATGCACGGGTCTGGTATCTGCAAGGTGGCACATGAAAAAGCATGAATTTGGCCACCACTGATAGCTCAAATTAAGAGGATATTCCTTCAGTCTTTTCTCAACACAGCAGCCAGAGTGGTCCTGCTAAAATGTGATTGTCCACTCATTGACTCATCAGCTTTTGCTTCTGATGCTTTAAGAACACCTTGTCTCACCCAGCCACACCCTTCATAAATGACCCATTCCTCTCCTTCCCTTTATAGTGAGACACTTAAGAGATTTGTGTGTACATGCTGTCCCCAATTCCTCTCCTCTCATTTTTTCTTGAACCAATTCCATCAACCTTTTACCCCCAGCACTCCACTAAAACTGCTTTCCAAATCATTGCCAGTAACGTCTACATTATAAATCCAATGGTCGAATCTCATTCTTCAATTAACTTGACCTAATAGCAGCATTTGACACAGACTGTCTTTGCCACCCTTTTTTCAGTTGGCGTCCAGAAGACCACAATTGTCCAGTTTTCTTCCTACTTTCTGTACATTCCTCTCAGGCGCCTATGCTGCTATGCAACCCTCCAACTTCAAAACACAAGCGTGCCCAGGGCTCAGCGTTGGACTCTTCAGTTTTCTATCTACACTCACTTATCCAGCCTCTTGGCTTTGAACGCATACCATTTACATGCTGATGACTCTCAAGTCTACAGTTTCCCCCAACACCTCTCCTCCCTTGTCCTCCTGGATATGTGATAGGTGTCTCAATTTAACAGGTCCAAAAGGGAGCTCCTGGGGTTCCTCTCTGAAACCTCCTTCTCTCATACTCTTCACCCTCTCAGTTAAAGGCAATTCCATCCTGCCAGTTACTCAGGTCACAAATCTTCAAATCATTCTTGACTCTTCTTTCTCTTACACATACCGCCAATCCATTGACAAATCTTGCCAGATCCATCTTTTAAAAATATCCAGAATGTATGCATTTCTCACCACTTCACTCTCCCTATCTGACTCCAAGCCACCATCATCAGCTGCCTGCACTATGGCAAAGGCCTCCTGAATGGTCTCGGCTTCTAATCTCATGCCTTTCACTCCCCAGTTGCAGAATGATCTGTTGAAACCTAAGCCAGATGGCACTCCTCTGCTCCAGACCCTCAAGTGACTTCTCAGAGTTAAAAGGCCAAACAAAGTCCTTAGCATGACCTCTAAGGCCCCCCCACGTCCTTGTCCCCACAGCCTCTCTGACTTCGTTTCCTGCTGTTCTGCCTCTTATCACTCCCCTGGTACCACGCTGGCCTCCTTGCATGATCCAGTTCACTCCCGCCAAGGATCCTTTTCTGGGATGTTCTTCCCCCAGATATATTGTTGCTCAATCTCTCACTTCCTTCAGGACTTTTCTCAAATCTCTCCTTCTCAGTAAGGCTTTCGATGGCAATTCTATACTGTCACCTCCACACTCCACATCCCTTTACCCCCACTCTATTTATCCTTTTATATTGCCATCTGACATTATCTATTTAACTATTTATTGTCTGTCCCTCCCATTAGAATGCAAGCTCTATACGAGGAAATATTTTTGTCTTTTCAGTTCACTGTTGTCTCTCCAGTGCTTAAAATAGTATTGCACATAACAGGTGCTCAATAAATATATATTGAATGAATGAATAAATAAGTTTCCACTTTGTTGGTGCCAAATCTGTATCAGATACATGTCCACGTCTGATACGTGATAAGGTTTAATATTGGATTCAAAACTGATGGCAAAAGAATTCTCAAGGACCATCTGAGGTTGCTTCTCAGATGAAACACCCTTTGAAGGTAGGAATCTTAATTTCAGCAGAGGAACTTCATCTAAAGATGGAGCTATTGTTACCAAGTATGATCCATTACAGGTAAGGCAAGTAAAGATAACTGTTATGGTCCTTCCTGTCCGCAATGATTGCTTCCCCTTGAAATGTCCTGCTTCTGTTCTTTTGAATCTGCATCTAATTAGCTTTGCATTTTGCCCAGCAAAACAAGGAGTCATACTTGAAGGTCAGAATCACAGCATTTTTAAATGAAAGAGACTGTACCAGAGCACACATTTCAACAGTTGACTCGATCTTTTCACTTTCCTGTATATCTGGGGTTTTGTGTTTGTTTATTTTTTGTTCTCAATGTGTTACATATATTGTCAGGTTCCTGAAGCTAAAGGCTGCTACTTATCAGCTCTCTTATATCAGAACAGTAAGTGCTCAGGCATTTTTGTTTTATCTTGATGTGAATATTAAAATTAACAAAAGCAATTGTTATTAATGATATAGTAAGTAAAGTAAGGAAGGAAGGAATGAGTCACACCTCTGCCTATGTTTCTCAGGAAGTTTTCCAGCTATAATTATTTCTAGAATGTAATATCCTCAAAAAATAGTTTATTCAATTGTCTCTGGAAATGTACCAACCAAAATTACAGCAGCAGGCCTGTCTTCTGTGCCTCTTAAACTAAGGAAAAGAGACAGAAGCAAGCTGACACAAAAGTAAAGTTGATGTCACCAAGCAGTAAAAGCCCACATTTCAAGAAAATATGTGGCCATTTTCCCAGTCATTTTGATATCCACTATAATTCAGAACAAGCAATTGTCCTTACATAAAGGTTATCCTAGAAAAACAACATATTAAAGAATTTAAGTCAATTAAAGAAGGTGATTTCACACCCAACAGCCTTCTATCAGATAATCAGTGACAGCATACCTTGATGAATACCATGTGCTTTTTTTTCCACAAAGAAATACTGAGCAGATGTCAATAAAGGAATGAATGGAAGTATTTAATTATTACTACTCACTTAAGGGGTAAAGGACATATGGTTTAATTAATGATTTTTGCTAAAGGAACAAAAATAGAAAGCCCTTCTTGCAAAAGAGCACCAAGTTGGTGCAAGAGATCATGAATGCCAAGACAGGTCAGGATAGAAGCAGCCAGGAAATAATTAAAGGAACGAAAAGACTTTCTTTGCTACATTTGTTTCTCTGATTCTAAGCCCTCTTCTATTTCCTAATGTGTCCCACTAACCTGGACCAGTTAAGAACGTAAAAATTTTACAGTGCTGTGGATAATTCACTCTGACAAAAGTGAACATTTCAGGGATATTTACGGGGTTACCAAGACAGGATCTGAGACTGGGCAGCAGTTCCTGCCTACCATGTTAACTGTTAACTCTACCTAATGAAGCAAGGATGTTCCATGCTGGCCAGTCAGCATTCAGTTATGACTGGAGTTGAATAGCAACGTCTCACAGAATTACATTTTCTTGCTCTGTGCCGGACCCTTAATTACTCCAATAGCATGAAACACAATTGATGCCTAGAACACAGTGTTAGAAATGATCGCAGGCTATTCTGGTCCGTCATTATGAACACACATGGATACACTGCTCTCCACAGCTCCAGAAAACCAAGTGGGATGAAAAGATGCCGCTGTGCTACAAAAGAAGGTTCTTCAAATAACAATTCCAGATCCTATTTTTATACATATTTTTGATAGTTCAAGCATTCACAGTTTGGAGGAACTAAAATAGCAAATGCTTTTTTTAAAATTCTCAATCTCAGCTTGACATTGATTCATGTTCTCCTACTACGGGAATGTTTTAGTCTTTCATCAATTAGAATCACCAAGGCCCTCCTGGACCATTCCCGAGCAATCAGCCTATGTGTGGAGGTGAGATGTTTTGTAGGATTTGGGAGGTAGAGAACAGAGAGTTCTGTAAGAAGAAAGAATGTTCAGGAGAAGTTGTCCTTGGGGATTTCACAGGTTAAGAGAAATACAATTATGCATACAATGAGGAATTGTATAACACTTACATTTATGAGCCTTCAGTCCTTCAAAGGAAACTGGTCCAATCTCATAATATTCATATTCCCAGGTGTAATCAGAATTAGATGCCGATTGCTGGGAGGTTCTGTTAGAAATTAACCTCTGGGCAGACATCTCCAACCTGCACACATGGAGAAAGTCAAGGGCAGAACCTGTTAATTCATCCAGAGCTGCACAGTTACCTTAACTACTCTTGATCGCATTCAAGAGTTTGGCAGCAAACCCCTGGAGGAGGTCTTACCCCCTAGGCCAGGAGAGGTTCCTACCAGCTGTTCACGCCTTATATCATGTGGCCACTACTTCCTTTTCTCTCGCCGCTAGAGTGGAATAATGTATTTGAAGTCAGACACTGTATATTTTTTGTGAACTTAACCCGGTACCTGGCACATAACCAATGTTCAGTAACTGATGAAGGAAAGAAGGAAAGGAAGGAAAGAGTATGTGAAAATCTCTGAGCTTACAGCTTCAGGCTCAGCACCTATACCTGCAAGAGTATGTAAAGAGCCTGCTGAAACTAGTTCATTTCTGATACTAATTTGATGTGTTACCCAATCTCAGACTGACATTGATTTATGTTCCCCTATAAGGGAATTTTTTAGTCTTTCATCAATTAGAATCACCAAGGGCCTCCTGTACCATTCCCGAGCAATCAGCCTCTGCGTGGAGGCGAGATGTTTTGTGGGATTTGGGAGGTAGAGGACAGAGAGTTCTGTAAGAAGAAAGAATGTTCAGGAGAAGTAATCAAATTAGTATCAGAAATGAACTAGCTCAGTAGGTATCCATTGAACACCTACTATGCAACAATGGAGATAAGCAACCTAAGGTTTTGTTTGTTTGTTTGCTTTCCTTGCTTCCAGTGGGGTTGGAGGAAACTAAGTTTAATAAAATGGAGCGAATAAAGAAAAACAGGCAGCAAAAGTTGCATAGTGGATCTTACGGAAGATCCTCAACAGAAGTCCACAACTTGTCCAACTGCCTACTCCTGAAATTTATCATATTTTCAGGATTTCCCAAGTATCTTTGTTAACTGTGACTATTTTAGACCAAAAATTCCTAACTTCTTTGGGAGAAGATGGTTGCACTGCGCAGCATGGATGCCGAAGGTGATAAGTCAATGCAGCCTGTTTTCAATAACTGTGAGCACCTACTGTGTGCAAGACACTGCACACTGTGGGGTGGGCAGAGATGCCTGAGACAGATCAGTACTCCACAGACCTTCCCTTGTAATGGAGAAAGGAAGACAAAGTGACAAATAGCAGTAACATAAGGGAAAATCTGAATGAAATATCAGCGGAAACGAAGATTCACTAAGCAGTCAGCAGTCATCTTGAGCTTCAAGATTCTTGAAGCAGCCCCGCTTCAAGAGCTTTCTGAGGTTTCTTTCGCCCACATCCCTCCCCACTGCCTCCAGGGCTCAATCCTCAGGGAAGCTGAGGCAAAATCACCACCACTCTTCCGCCCCACTTCTGCATCACTCTCCCCTTTCCCTTGTCCCTTCTTTCCCATCTCAGACATGGACTCCACTGAAAAAGACCCCAATCCCACGTCATCATACTGTCCAAAGGATGGGCCCAAAAAGCCTAAAATATTTACTTTCTGGTCTTTTATAGAAAAAGTTTGCCAATCCCTGCTCTAGAGCCATGAAAAAAAAAAATCTGAGCTTCAGTTTTCCCACTAGTAACACGAAGATGATTATGGTACCCACTTCATGGAGTTGCTATAAAAATTAAATGTGATGTTGCATGAAAAATTAAGAAAAACATTAGCAGGCAGCACAACTATTATTAATTAGAAATGCTGATCTTGAACAGAAAAGCCTCTCTTTGTTCTTCAGACACACCCAACTCCCTGGTCAGCCAATTCTTATCAAATGCACCAAGTGTTAACTGATTGATTCAAGCAATCTACCTGCCTCACTCTCCAGAGTGTTGGGATTACAGCTGTGAGCCACGGTGCCTAGACAAATAAATAAAACTATGACAAAAAATTACTTCAAGGTGTTTAGATCATTTAAAAGTCAAAATGATCAACATTTACATCCTAGGATTCATGCTATTCTACCAACTCAAAAATAAAATAATCTTTCTCTCCCTGTTTTTCCTTTTTAAGGAAAATAAGATGAAGTCTGGCTTGATCATATCATTTTTAGTAGAAATCAACATTACAGCTACTATAATAGCAGAGCAGAGGGAGGCACTAAACTTCATCTGGAATAGAAAAATAGTGAAAAGTACTTAAAGGAATAAAGAAAATAAAGATGGAGGGTGTTGTCTATTCAGCACACCACAGAATCGAGAGCTGTTCTCCCATGGCCACACAGTTCTCAATGTCAGCACACAGTGGGGACCCCCATCTGTGGCTACCAGGGTCCACAGGACCAGTCAGAAAGCAGCAGTAACACCACCCTCATGGGGCCGGTCAGGAACTAGTCAATAAAATATGTCTGTGTAAGAGTTAACTGTAAGGAATATCAACCACCCACCCTACAATAGAGACATGCCTTCTTTTTCTCCCCCTTACACTATTCCCTTTCATCTAAACGAACTATTTAGGGACGGATTACTAAAGGGCATTACCAAAGGGTAATGAAAGTTACATGTGCAAAAGTCCTGAAGGTGGGAAGAGAGGAGCAAAGTTCTGACAAACACTGACAGACAAGAATGAGTGAATACCAGAGCCAGCCTACACGAGGTTTTCATTCTGCAGAATGAAATGTGACATCAGCTCTCCCCAAGCAGCCACCAGTTGCCTGAGTAGCCTTCAAACAAAAGGAGGGGCATTTGTCTCCACTGGCTCTTTCCTCTCACTTCTTGAATCCCAAAGATAGTTTTGGAGGACAGAACCTCTGACCTCTTCTTTAAAGCAGTCACCTAGTGCCCTTGAACAAGTCCATGAAGCATTATTTTTTCATGCAAGCCTCAAATTAATCAGCTTAGGCCATCAGATGCACAAAGACCAACAACAAACATAAGGCAGTGCTAGGGAAGTGTCCCCATTACCAAGCCCAGCAATGGCTCTCCAAGCTTTGCTGAAACATAAGCTGGGAACTGCCAGCATGTCCAAGTAGCAGCCCCCACAGTCTGCTATTCCCGCCACAGTGTGCATGATCTCAGCCATCTACGTGGTGAGGGAGGCAGCCTGGCCCTGAGCCTCACTCCCTGGGGTGCTGACAGGCCGGCAGCTGCTCTCTCTTGAACACAACAGCAGGAAGCGGCAGCTCCACGGGCAGCTGCTCTCTGTATGGCTGCCACTCCTGAGAACCACCCTCTCTGCACTGAGATTTTCTTAATGTCAGATTTCTTTATAACATTAGAGTCACGAAAAATAACCTCTTTGACAGGAAACATATCCTAAACAAGCCTCCAGGAGCATGAGAGAGAGACTAAATTGCTCTTTTGAACAGCTGAAAGCATCATTGCCAACAAAAGCAAAAATGAAGATTAGGACTGCATCCCAAAGCTAGCCCTGAAAGGAAGCTTACCTTTTCCAGGTGTGCACAGGGTAGTGTGGCCCAGGCCAGCCCATTGTCGGAGAAGAGGGGAGATCACAAACCCAAACAGAGAAAGCGTGGTGAGCAGGCCCAGACACCTCTCATTAAACCATCACCCCTTCTCCAACCCACATTCCCATCACTTTCATCCCTTCTTCGGACTATCCAATCTTTCCTGCTCCAATCCAGGTTCCCATACCACTCCTGGGCACTCTCTTTTCCTCCCTGCCCCCCTTTCTTTGAGACAAGGTCTTACTCTATTGCCCACGTAGGAATGCAATGGTATGATCACAGTTCACTGCAGCACTGACCTCCCTGGCTGAAATGATCCTCCTGCCCCAGCCTCCCAAAGTGCTGGGATTACATGCATGAGCCACCACACCTGGCCTCTTTTCCTTCTTTTATTTTGAGGCAAGTCTTGCTCTGTCACCCAGGCTGGAGTGCAGTAGTGCGATCTCGGCTCACTGCCACCTCTGCCTCCTGAGTTCAAGTGATTCTTCTGCCTCAGCCTCCCAAGAAACTGGGACTCCAGGCACAGGCCACCAGATCCAGCTAATTTTTGTATTTTTGGTGTAGACAGGGTTTTGCCATGTTGGCCAGGCTGGTCTACAAACTCCTGACCTCAGGTGATCTGCCTGCCTGGGCCTCCTAAAGTGCTGGGATTACAGGTGGAGTCACCGTGCCCAGCCCTCTCTACCTTCTTAAAAATGGATCAAGCAATTCTCTCCACCTCCCTGAATTTGAGGAGATGTACTCAGACACAGAACTTCTCAAAGAGTGAATAAATGTCTTTGTGTCAATATCCCTGGTGGATTACGATGGTATGCATGTTAAGGGGGCTGCTTCTTTGGAGTTAGACTCTTTTTTTTTCCATGTTAAGGGGTAAACATCAGCAGATGAGTTTTACAAGTGACCACCAACCCAGGCACAGGACTAGCACATTAAGAAGACATCCAAAAGGTGCCAAAAACCCTGAAAAATGAGCATGCCCCCACACAAACATGCACACAACTGACAGCACAGCTACTAAGGCATTCCACGAAACTGCCAGCCAGTGCCACAGATCCAAAGACCTATGCTGACCAGTTTGTACAGGGGAAGACCTAATGGCCAGTCAGATGATCAAAGTTCCCAATTGCAATGACTCTCTCACCTTCCTCTTCAATCCGCAAACTCCAAAAGTAGGCATGCCACCCAGGACCACCAACCTCTGTTCTGGCCCAGGCCAGAAAGGTCTTGTCAGTTACCTGTTCTTATCCTTCTTCCTCTTACTTCCAGGAAGACTGTCCCCCGCACAGCATAGAGAAGTCACCCTTGTGACTCATAACCCTCTCTCTCCTCCAGCAAAGACACTTGAGAAACCAAAGATAACGCTCAGCCACGCTGCACTTTGGTGGCTGATGAGCCCAAGATGGGAACTTCAGAAGCGCAACTTTAGAAGCTTAATTTCCTCCTTGCACAGAACAATGGTGCACCCAGCTTACCTGTGTCTAGGTGGGTAGGGCCACACAGGAAATGAGAGACTTCGAGGTTATGAATCACACTCTGAGCCAGCTGGATCTTCTTAAAGCATCTCTATAAGGCAATGCCTCCCAGCAAGGGATCATGGTTGACCCTCTCAATCAAAGCCGCCACAGTGTCCTCCCAGGGCAGTACTTTAAAAACGGTAACATGGTGTTATTCTCAAGTTTATTTCTCCTTTTTATAGAGTCTGCGTGAACCGCCACCTTCTACTGGCACTTCCCACTTAATTCCCAGGTCTGCTGATTCTTTTACTGTGAATCCATTTTAAGTCAGTGATGTCTTTCATGGGGCGTGGATTTTTCTCTCCTCCAATTAAAGAAAAAAGGTCATGCTTCCAGGACTTTGTAGTCTTCTCCTCCTCACGACTATTTTGACTCGAGTATGACTCTTACTTTTGAAGTCTAATGATCTGGCTACTCAATTCAGTCTAGAGACATTACACACACGTACACACCCACACGAACGCACGCACGCTGGGCTCTTCCTTTTCAAATGGACATACTTCCCACATTTCTCTACACTGCCAAGTTTTATGCCATTCTCTAGTGTTTCCTAGAAAGTACTCAATTACCCAGCAGCCCTCAAAAAATGGCGACTGACAGCTAACAGAGAATTCCGGATGTATCTATTTCCTGCCTATCCCTGCTTCTCCTGTGCACATCAGCAACTTGTTTCCGGCAGCAAGACAGCGAACAAAAAGCGTTCCCAAGCCTGAAGACTTCTTCCATCTTAACATAAAAATCAATGCCAATAGAAGATCAACTTCCAAAAACAGAAATGGGACTTAATATTTTACACTGATAGATATTCAGTCACCACCTGAAATAAAGAATTGCTTAATTAAGAAGTGGGCACCCTTCTTTCACCAGCTGGTGTCTCAAAGGGGACAAGCAGTTTGGATTCATAAATCTACATCTTCCTGTTATGCCCTGGGCACCTATATAGTAGTAAACAGGCTAGTAAGTTTTGTTTTTTTTTTTTTTCTGAGACAGAGTCTCCCTCTGTTGCCCAGGCTGAAGTGCAGTGGTGTAATCTCGGCTCACTGCAACCTCCGCCTCCTGGGTTCAAGCGATTCTCCTGCCTCAGCCTCCCTAGAAGCTTGGATTACAGGTGTGCACCACCATGTCTGGCTAAGTTTTGTGCTTTTAGTAGAGAAAGGGTTTCACCACGTTGGCAAGGGTGGTCTCAAACTCCTGACCTCAGGCGATCCGACTGCCTCTGCCTCCCAAAGTGCTGGGATTACAGACATGAGCCACCACACCCAGCCAGAAGTAATTTTTAAAGTGAGTGTTTCCTGGCTCTGTAGTACTCCACAGACTAGTCCCATTCTAATAGACTTCAGCTGGACATAAAGAATTTCATGCTACACACCGAGGAAAGAAGCTGTGAAGTCTCCATGTGGAGAAAATTTCCAGAGAAGAGAAGAGGCATGGCCCTGAGACGCGACTGCACCTCTGCCCCTGGCTCTACAGATTCAGGGAGCTGAATTTTCAGTTTTTCAGAGATAAAAAAGCCCTTATGGAGTCAGTCATGCTAATCAAGCATAGCAGAATGATTTATAACGAGCATATCCATTTGCTGAATAAGGAAAACAATGGCCAAGCTGAGCACAGCACATGTTTTACATGGTCTGGGAAACAAAATTTAAGATCAGAAGATTAGCTGGTGAATGTAGAATCAAGACAAGGGAGTTATAATAATACGACAAAACAGGACCCTAATGCTCCACCCCACTACACGTGTGCCAATGTGTTAGACCGCCATCCTGTATTCCAGGGTCAATGTCCTGCTGCCACCACAACATGCTATCATGGTTAAGTTGGGGTCCCCATCACAGGAAAGGCATAGGCTTAACTCTTGCCTTTCCTAGACCTTGCTTTTCTTGGTCTGTACTTCAAAAAATTCTAGGCAAGTTGAGGGCATCAGGAGAATACCAAGCCAGCCACTTTTATTACAGTTAGGTTTTCTGGGTTCCCATGACTATTTTATTTTTGCTCTATTTCTAAACTGTTAGGAAAAGCATGCTTTAAATTACTAGTGTCAAGTCAAAGAATCAACTATCAAATAAAATGCTTCATAATGAGATACCACTTCACACCCTATTAAGATGGCAATTATCAAAAATCAGAAAATAAGTGTTGGTGAGGGTATAGAGAAACTGGAACCCTTGTGCACTGCTGGTAAGAAGGTAAAAAGGTACAGCCACTGTGGAAGGCAGTATAGCAGTTTCTTAAAAATTTAAACATAGAATAACCATATGATATAGCAGTTCTAATTCTGGATATATATACAAAAGAACTGAAAGCAGAGACTTGAACAGATATTTATACACACCTATGTTCATAACAGTATTATTTACAATAGCCAAAAGGTCAAAACAACCCAAGTGTTAATCACAGATGAATGATAAACAAAATGCTGTATATACAATGCAATATTAAGCCTTAAAAAGCAATGAAGTTCTGAAACATGCCACAACATTGATGAACGTTGAAAACATTATGCTAAATGAAATAAGCCAGTTACAAAGGGACAAATATTGCATGATTCTACATATATGAGGGTACCTAGAATAGCCAGATTCCTAGAGAGAGCAAGTATTGGGTTGGTGCAAACCTAATTGTGGTTTTTGCAAATACTTTTAATGGCAAAAACCATGATTACTTTTGCACCAACCTAATAGAATGGTGGTTATCAGAAGCTAAGGGTGGGGAAATGGGAAATCGTTATTTACCAGTAAAAGAGTTTCAGTTTGAGATAATGAAAAAGTTCTGGAAATGGATAGTTGTAATGGTTGTACAACAATGTAAATATATTTAATGCCACTGAACTGTGCATTCAAAAATGGTACATTTTATATTATGCATTTTTAACCAAAATACAAAAAAGTTCTAATATTGTTTATAATTTTTTTTTTAGGCTAGGCTTGGTGTATCATGCCTGTAATCCCAGGACTTTGGGAAGCCAAGGCAGGTGGATTGCTTTGAGTCCAGGAGTTCGAGACCAGCCTGGCCAACCTGGCAAAACCCCGTCTCTACTAAAAATACAAAAATTAGCTGGGCATGGTGGTGCATGCCTGTAATCCTAGCTACTTGAGAGGCTGAGGCACAAGAATTGCTTGAACCTGGGAGGCAGAGACTGCAGTGAGCTGAGATCATGCCACTGCACTCCAGCTTGGGTGACAGAGCAAAATGCTGTCTCAAAAATAAATAAATTAATTAATTAAATAATACAAATAATTTTTAAAAAATAAGAAGAAGCAGTGCTTCCAAATCACAGCACTTGAGGGGAGGGTAATGAGAACTCTCTAAAGCAAAAGAGAACCCCAGAGGATGACAGAGGGTGCTGAGACATCTGAGCACCCCTCCCTGTGTGGATCCTTCCTCCCTGGTCCACCTTCAAGGATCCAGCTTTGCTCTTTTCAGCAGCCCTGTGGGGATTGCCTTTCAAGTAAAAGGAACATTCCCTCTAAGCTGTGAGGAATCACCCCTTTCAACCCCTGAGAGAGTCATAGACAGGTGGGAGAAAATGTGGGCTTTGCCAACTCATGGTCCTCTCACCCTGACCAGTCCTGGAAACACACCAGCCACTTTCCAAATTCTCCGTTTTTTTTTTTTTTGAGATGGAGTCTCGCTCTGTTGCCCAGGCTGGAGTGCAGTGGCGTGATCTCAGCTCACTGCAACCTCCACCTCCTGGGTTCAAGTGATTCTCCTGCCTCAGCCTCCTGAATAGCTGAGACTACAGGCATGTGCCACCACACCTGACTAATTTTTTCTACTTTTAGCAGAGATGGGGTTTCACCGTGTTAGCCAGGATGGTCTCCGTTTCCCGACCTCGTGATCTGCCTGCCTTGGCCTCCCAAAGTGCTGGGATTACAGACATGAGCCACTGCACCCAGCCAAATTCTCCTTTTTATAAGCTTTACCTTCTGTTGTACCTGTCATTAGCCCACTTCATTTCAGAAGTCCACTACAAATTATCATTCCAAAGCTTTCAGGTCCTTCTCATGGATTACATTGAAAATTAGCAGCTTCCCAACAACAAAAAGGAAGCACCTTAGTTTCATTAAACTGGTTCCATCCAGTCTCTGGGGAATGTTTTCTAGAGACCAGCCCGTTTTCATGGACCTGGAATACAGAGTTGCCAGCATTTTTATTTTGCAAAGTAAGGAAAATTTTAAAAAAACAACTATTATTAACAATTATCATTTTGTAGACAGTTATCTTAAACACCCTCCAAGTAGAGAAGATATAATTTCACAATAAAGGCAGTCCTCTGCAAGACAGGAGGGCTAGCAGTCTGACATCAATATTTTCACAGCAAGCAGACACTTCCATGGCGGTTCGCATGACACTCCTCTGTCTACTGCATTCACATGAGAGCTACCTATTATGGCTGAAATACTCACCCCCTTTACAAACAAAGGAAAAGAACTGGAAGGGATGTAGTGAAAGTCCTTCCAGATCTATGATTCTGTAACTTAACAAAATACCAAGCTGCTTTTCACTTGTATCACAAACTCAGTGGTCTGTATCTATTTGTATTATGGGTGTGTATGTGTGTTCACATGCATATGAAAGCACACACACACACATGAACATACACATTGTGTGTGTCTGTATATACTTTTTTTTTTTTTTTTGAGACAGAGTCTCGCTCCTCACACAGGCTGGAGTGCAGTGGCGTGATCTCGGCTCAATGCAACCTCTGCCTTCTGGTTTCAAGCCATTCTCATGCTTCCACCTCCTGAGTACCTGGGATTACAGACGTGCACTACCACGCCCAGCTAATTTTTGTATTTTTAGGAGAGACGGGGTTTCACCACGTTGGCCAGGCTGGTCTCAAACTCCTGGCCTCAAGCAATCCGCCCACCCTGGCCTCCCAAAGTGCTAGAATCACAGGTGTAAGCCACTGTGTCCAGCCTGTGTGTATACTTTTTTTTTTTTTTCAGGCTTCTTCATCTTTAATGAAGGGTGACGGCTGGGGGGCAGGTCATTCGTGGAGGTGGCTCCAGAACACAGAGGTCTTGGGGGCAGCCTTGCCTACTCCAGGGCCTTCATCAGGGTTTCAGTGCAGATTTGGATCTCTGCCCTTGCAGCCTCATCAGCTGTACCTGACAGCTCCACCAACACCTTATTCAAGTTCATCTTGGCTGCCCGACGTCCGGCATGTCCAGAGTCACTGCCATCATTCATTGTGTATAAAGTCATTCCTTAGCATCTGTGGGGACTTGGTTCCAGGACCTCTCAGACACCAAAATCCAGAGATTCTCAAGTCCCTAGTATAAAATGGTGTAGTATTTGCATAGAACCTATGCACAGCCTCTGGTAGACTTTAAATAATCTCTAGATTACTTATAATACCTAATACAATATAAATGCTATGTAAATAGTTGCTATCCTGTATTATTAAGGGAATAAATTACAAGGAAAAAAAGTCTGTGCATGTTCAGAATCCTTTTTTTGTTCAAATCTAGTCAACTATCCTTTTCTTGTTTAAATATTTTCCAACCACAATTGGCTAAATCCATGGATGTGGAACCCACAGGTGTGGAGCCCTGACTGTACCACAATGTGAATACGGTGCTGTATGCACTGAATTGTGTCCCCACACCCAACATCCATATGGTGAAGCCCTAGCACCCAGTATCTCAGAATGTGACTGTATTTGGACATAGGGCCTTTAAAGGAGTAATTAAGTTAAAATGAGGCCCTCATTCATTCTGAAGAATATCTTCATAAGAAGAGGAAATTAGGACACACAGAGAAAGGCATCAGGGGAGCCCATGTACAGAGGAACAACTGTGTGAAGAGGCAGCAAGAGGGCAGTGGCTACAAGCCAAGGAGAGAGGCCTGGAACAGAGCTTCCCTTATGGCCATCGGAGGAAACCTACATGTGACCAGCACCTTGATCTTGGACTTCCAGTCCCCAGAACTGTGAGAAAATAAATTCCTTTGGGAGACCAAAGCAGGTGGATCACCTGAGGTCGGGAGTTCAAGACCAGCCTGACCAGCATGGAGAAACCCCGTCTCTACTAAGAATACAAAAATTAGCCAGGTGTGGTGGCGCATGCCTTTAATCCCAGCTACTTGGGAGGCTGAGGCAGGAGAATCACTTGAACTTGGGAGGTGGAGGTTGCAGTGAGCCCAGATCGTGCCATTGCACTCCAGCCAGGGCAACAAGAGCAAAACTCTGCCTCAAAAACAGAAAACAGAAAATAAACTCCTGCAGGTTAAGCTACCCAGTCGGTGGTATTTTGTTGTGGCAGCCCGAGGAAATTAATATAGGTGCTGAAACTAATTTGGGGAAAACAATGTTCTCTTTGGTGAACTAATTAAACTGTCCTAGGAAGTCCATTAAAAATGACTTACTTTGTACCAATCACTCTAACTAAAAATAAATACATTTTTGAAAAGAAAACATTGACAAAATGTCATTAATCTATCCCACTACATGCCGTCTTCAGCAAACACATCTACTAAGTTCTCGTAAATATGCCCTTCACAGAGAAAGAGCGCTAGTTTTGAACATACTAAAATTATTATGAGTCCATTCAGATCAACAAGGATATTTTAAACACTGTTACTTAACTATGAAAGATTTAGTAGAGGTCAAAAAGTCAAGGACTGCGGACTGTGGGCTGTGCTCTTAAAGAATTCAGGCTTGTATTTCAAACTATCCTCTCCCACACAATGAACTTCATTCTTTCAAATACACCCACCCACCCACTCACCCCACACCCCTCCCCTCACACACACCACACACACACACACACAGGTTAAGGGACAACACAAAAGCCTGAAGACATAGACAGTAGAAACAACAGGGCCATTAAAAAAGGGAGGGCTTATGATGGTACAGGAACCTGCAGCAGGGGAACCCTCAAATGATCCTCTGAGCTTTTGCCCATTCAGTTCCACCTGCAAGCTGGACTTCCTCTCCCTCCTCTCCAGATTCCTGTCTACCCTTGAGAGTAGGGATCAGATACTACCTCCTCCAAGGAGATCTCTCCAACTATTTCACTACATGAGGATCTCTCTCTTCTCTCAAATCCCATTACGTGGATTATCTGAATCTCTCATTTTAGTAGCAAGAAAATATACATCAGACTCCCCAAAGACTAGACTTGGCCTCTCACTGAGTCCTCATACTGTTTTATACAGCTGCTATTCTAAAATGGCCTGACTAGGTGAATTAAAACTTTAAAGATTTTAAACTTTCAAATTAGACCATTTTAAGAATACCAGGGAATCAACCACTGTTTAAATTCTAATTAGTGGAGTTTTTGAAACATTCATTGTCCATATCATTATCAGTATTTTTGTCAAAGCCGTTCAGCAAGTCTCTAGGAAGTTCCAAACTTTCCCACATTTTCCTGTCTTCTTCTGAGCCCTCTACCTCTCCAGGAAATTCCAAACTTGCCCACATTTTCCCGTCTTCTTCTGAGCCTTCCAAAGTGTTCCAACTTCTGCCCATTACCCAGTTCCAAAGTCGCTTCCACATTTTCTGGTATCTTTAATAGCAGCTCCCCACTACCTCAGTACCAATTTACAGTGTTAGTCCATTCTCATGCTGCTAATAAAGACATACCTGAGACTGGGTAATTTACAAAGGAAAGAGGTTTAATTGACTCACAGTTCTGCAGGACTAGGGAGGCCTCAGGAAACTTACAATCATGGCAGAAGGGGAAGCAAACACATCCTTCTTTACACAGCGGCAGCAAGGAGAAGTCAGAGTGAAGAGAGGGAAAGCCTCTTATGAAACCATCAGATCTCATGAAAACTCATGGAGGCAACCGATCCCCTGATTCAATTACCTCCCAGTGGGTCCCTCCCACGACACATGGGGATTATGGGAATTCAGTTCAAGATGAGATTTAGGTGGGGACACAGCCAAACCAGATCACACTGGTAGGAATATGATGTAGGTTTTATATGATATAGTTGATCTTAAATTTGTTTCTTTCTCTCTCTTCTTTCTTTTTTTCCCCACAGAAGATAGAATTATATTTCCTGAAATAATCTATACAAAGGTTTGTAGAAATATAGAAAACGTTTACAACCACATTCTCTCACTCAGCTCCTAATTTTTCTCTCTTGTTAAACCAGGCAACTTCAAAACTAATCCTTAAGAAACCCCTCCCTCAGCCCGCTCTGCCTTCCAGTGATTGTTGTTTTTGCTATTACCAAGGACATGCAAGAGGAAAACAAATGCAGCTTGCAGGAGAATTATTTGAAGCTTACAAACTATTTTCACTTGAAGGGTTATGAAATTTTACTAATGATCTCTAGTGAGGCAAAAATTACACAGGTCTTGATAACAGAAACATGAGCAACAACTAAACTCAGATTTTAACATATATAATTTTAGCATCTCATAAAGATAGTCTCAACTTCTGCTTTTTTACCTCATATCTCAACAATACTATAAGGGACTGCAGAATCATGATTGCAAGGAAAATGCATACTTTCCCCCTCTCCAATAGGACTAAGCACTTCTCATACTCCAGTCAAGAAAAAAAATCACTTTGTACCCTGACATGAAGCAAAAATAACATGATCATCCTGCCTGAAAGTTGGTCTCCAAAATAAAATTTCAAACACATCTCACTCCCTTAAAGAAACCATTTTTTCCCTTGATTGTTTGCTATGCTGATGTCTGTAAACAAGTCACGACTTTTAGGAATAGATAATTGTGTGAGAAAGTTGTTTTCAGTCATGAACAACAGACTAATGTAAATGGAGAACTTTGGTAATTTGGTGGAATATTTTCTTTCAAGTATTTATTGTGATTTTATTTGATGAGCCAGTCTTATAAAGCCTGACTCCCTTGCACTCTGGGGAAGTAAACATTTTCTTTCCTTTTCTAACTGCTTCTGCCTCTAAGTCTTCCTTTGTCAAAAGTAAATGTAACAATAAACACAGATTGCTACTCTACTTAATTTTAACCCAAGCATATATTACCTACTCTGAGCTAGCACAACTTGTGGGGCCTGCTCAAATGTCAACTGTATTTTGGTTTTCTATTGCTCCTTAGAATATACTCAAGGGATTCATCTTCCCTGCCCTCAAACAAATACTTGAGTAGATCCCACAATGTTTCTGCTCATGTAACAACTTCAAAGTCCCAAAGAGGCCAGTCACAGTGGCTCACACCTGTAATCCCAGCACTTTGGGATGTGGAGGCAAGAGGATCACTTGAGCCCAGGAATGCAAGACCAGCCTGGGCAACATAGCAAAACCACGTCTCTACAAAAAAAATTTTTTTAATTAGCTGGGCAGGTGTTCTGTGCCTGTAGTCCCAGCTACTTGAGAGACTGAGATGGGAGGATCACTTAAGCCCAGGAGGTTGAGGCTGCAGTGAGCTGTGATCATGCCACTGCACTCCAGCCTGGGCAACAGACAGAGTGAGACTTTGTCTCCAATGAATAAATAAATAAATAAATAAAAAATATAAAAGCCTAAAAGAATTAAAATGTCTAATCTTTGGAAACAAAAGAAACTCTAACCCATTATAACACGAATTTGCCCTATTTCTGCAATGTCCTGCTGCATGCTGGTCTCATGCTGGGGTTGGGGGAAGGTAAACTTCTTTTCTATTTCTCCACCATCCACTCAACTGCTAGCTAGTTTCACATCACTCCAAGATCAAAGCAGGAGGACAGGACTGAATTAACTGTCTTCATACCTCACATGGGTGTGTTAGTAATACTCACCTTCCTTCAGCTGGCTGCTCATTCCTACTTCTGCTGCCAGGTGCCCTCGCCCTTAGGCCAGCCCTTCCTCCCATGTGGCCCCATCTGGCTCCCAGGTCATCTTCAGACATCCTTTGCCCTCTGGGAAGGTGAGTGATCCAGCCACCTAGGCCCCTGTGTGAGTCCCAAATGCAAGAAGCACATGGACAGCTCAACTCACTCTCAAATGGCCGCATTGAGAGATGACAACGTGCCAGCAGCCCTCGCTCGCTCTCAGCACCTCCTCGGCAGTGTCCACTCTGGCCACGTTTGAGGAGCCCTTCAGCCCACCGCTGCACTGTGGGAGCCCCTCTCTGGGCTGGCCGAGGCTGGAGCCAGCTCCCTCTGCTTGCGGGGAGGTGTGGAGGGAGAGACACGGGCGGAAACCTGGGCTGCATGCGGTGCTCCCGGGCCAGCATGAGTTCTGGGTGGGCGCAGGCTCACCGGGCCCCACCATCCCTGGGCAGTGAGGGGCTTAGCACCCAGGCCAGCAGCTGCAGAGGGGGCGCCGGGTCCCCCAGCACTGCCAGCCCACCTGCGCCACACTCAAATTCTCACCGGGCCTCAGCCACCTCCCCGTGGGGCAGGGCTCAGGACCTGCAGCCCACCATGCCAGAGCCCAGCCTCCCACCCCCCACCCTGTGGTGGGCTCCCACGCTGCCCGAGCCTCCCCGATGGGCGCCGCCCCCTGCTCCATGGTGCCCGGTCCCATCAACCGCCCAAGGGCTGAGGAGTGCAGGCTTGTGGCACGGGACTGGCAGGCAGCTCTGCCCGTGGCCCTGGCATGGGATCCACTAGGCAAAGCCAGCTGGGCTCCTGAATCAGGTAGAGACTTGGAGAACTTTTATGTCTAGCTGGAGGATTGTAAATGCACCAATCAGCACTCTGTGTCTAGCTCAGGGTTCGTGGATGCACCAATCAGCACTCTATGTCTAGCTCAAGGTTTGTAAATGCACCAATCAACACCCAGTGTCTAGCTCAAAGTTTGTAAACGCACCAATCAGTGCTCTGTGTCTAGTTAATCTAGTGGGGACTTGGAGAACTTTTTTGTCTAGCTAGAGGATTGTAAATACAACAATCAGCACTCTGTGTCTAGCTCAGGGATTGTAAATGCACTATTCAGCACCCTGTCAAAACAGACCAATCAGCTCTCTGTGAAACGGACCAATCAGTTCTCTGTAAAATGGACCAACCAGCAGGATGTGGGTGGGGTCAGATAAGGGAATAAAAGCAGGTTACCGGAGCCAGCACTGGCAACGCACTCTGTCCCCTTCCACATTGTGGAAGGTTTGCTCTTTCGCTCTTTGCAATAAATTTTGCTGCTGCTCACTCTTTGGGTCTGCACTGCCTTTATGAGCTGGAACACTCACCGTGAAGGTCTGCAGCTTCACTCCTGAAGCCAGTGAGACCACAAACCCACCAGAAGGAAGAAACTCCAAACACGTCCGAACATCAGAAGGAACAAACTTGGGACACACCATCTTTAAGAACTGCAACACTCACCGCGAGGGTCCGCGGCTTCATTCTTGAAGTCAGTGAGACCAAGAACCCACCAATTTCGGACACACCATCACTAGCTTTGGGATGAAGGAAGTAAATCTATTCAACAAAGCCTCCTTGCTCAACCCTCATATTATTTTTCATTTTGTTTATTTAAACATTTGTTCATATTCCTTTGCATGATGAACCCTCATACTCTTGAAGTAACCAGTGGGTTCAAGAGTTATGGAGAGGTTCTCAAATATCTACCTTGATATTTCATTTAGGAACAAAAGCCAAAATAAGAAAAATTAAAAAAAAAAAAAGACTAGACAGAAAATGACACAATGAGGCATTATCTGGTAATCTTCCAAATATCATAGTTTGGTATAATAATAGTTCCTTAAATATATTACACAAACATCATAAGAATATTTTCTTCCAATATTTTTTGTACTCCAAGTAACGAAAACATTCCCCTTGAAAGCTAAAAAGGACAGATGTGATATTTTCTTTATAAATTTGAACTAATTTAATATGTTTGATAAAAGTTATCTATGAACTGTGGCTATCAAAAAAAGGTCACAGATAAATAATTCAGAGATGAATTCTGATTGGCAAAATACCTCAGCATCTAGGGGCCCACAGAAATGGGGAGGAGGAAGCGAACACCTTTCCAGAATATGTTGATGACATAATCTGCAAGGTAAAAGAAGATGACCCCCACTGTGACCAGAGTGGGGCTAGCTCAGAAGGCTGAAAGGGGGCAGCTAGCGATGGGTATGAACGCTCACGCAGAGGCAGCACGATCGGCAACGCAGAACAGGACACATGCATCACCAGCGCGCGCTTCACAAACAGTACTTTCCCTTGCTCGTGCAATGCACTCTGGTATCTTATCTTTCTTTCTCTTGGCTTTCATGTTTTAAAAAACCGCTATTTGCAACTCACTAAACTGATCATTAGCGTAATGAGTCATAGCCCACATGTGAAGACGATGGATACAGCATACCCTGATCTATAGCCCAGTAGATTGCTAGAAAAGGGAAGGGAGTTGGTTTGGCATAAGTCTTTGTAAATTCTTCCCTAGGTAGTTTTGAGCTATCTTAAAGAATTTGTTCTAGAATGTTGCCAGGATTCAATGTTTCCCTCTTTTGAAAAGTCTCCTGGGTCCGTTCTCATCTCTTATACCTGCGCAAAGATGACTGTAACCGCTTTCACTACTCTAGGACGTCTGCCATTTGGGCTTTGAACAATCCAGTCCAGTTTTGGGCTTCGAGACCCTCTTTAAAGGGTTTAAGCTGGTCTTCTCATTTTGAAAAGAAAGATACAGACACGAAGCAACTCTTCCTTTTCCTATCACCTGTTAATATCATCTATTCTTCCATAAACACTGGATGATCTTCCTTATAAGAACAAAACTCCTCGTGGGTACCCCAGCTCATAGTGGCCTCTGGCCTTCCTAACCTTATCCTTGCAGGCCCACGTCACTCTCCTGCATCTGCTCTTGGCTGTGTACCCCATGCAATGTACCTAAAGGAAACTAGACTCACAGTCCTAGCTTCCAGACCCCTACTCCCCACTGTTACTTAACTGGGGGAGTCACCTTGGAAAACGTATTTAATATCGCAATCTAATTTTCTCCACCTGCAAACTGAAAATACCACTGTTTACTTTTGGGGTTTTCGTAAGAATTAATTTATGCATGAGAGTTCCCTTCTCTCGTCTCCCTGGACACATTCCCTCAAGCTTCCTTTGCCTTCAAAACGCCAGAGTGTTTCACTGTTGTCAAACTAAATGCAGAGTAGTGGCTGAGATTCCGTGCCATCTAACATGCTGTGGAAACCACAACGCCTCCAAACAGGTTTCTGCAGAGACTACTCTTTGCCTTCCTCAATTAATTACACAGAAAGGATGGGAAAGGCACCGGGCACGGCACGGGGCGCGGGGCGGGCGGGGGAGGGGGGCGGGTTGCGGGGTGGGGCGGCGGGGAAAGCGTAAAACCCCTATTTCCCTCTAATCAGTAACATGACCTGCGCGCAGGATCCCCAGTCCAAACAAAATGAATGAGCAACTGTCAAGCCAGGGATCATCTGAGAACCCTGCCCAATGCATGGGGGCGCGCCCGGGGTCAGGAGCCAGCACGTTTCCCCAGCCCAGGGGGGCTTTCTCCGTTGCAAGGCACCAAGGCGGCAGGAGGGCCGCAGCAAGGAAAGTTTTCTCACCTGCGGGAAAGCGTGTGCCTCGGCAGCTGGGGCCCAGCGGAGGGGAGGAAGCCCACCCAAGCCCCGAGCGCCGCCGCTTCCAGGCTTTTCGGACGCCCAGCGGCGTCCATACGCACATCAGCGGGCTGCCGGGGAGGCTTTAAACTTGGTGCTCTCCACGGGGTCCGCACTCTTCCCGTGGGCGTCCTCCCACCCCAGTTCTCCTCCTCCCACCCCATTCTCCAGCCCCTCTAAACTAAAGACTGCCCCCAAACCCAAGCAAGCCCTGCCTTGACCAAAGCTGCACGCGCCCCGCACCCAGTGCCCGGGCTTTGCTCGGCCCTGGGCGCCCTGTCCCGCCAGTGGTTACCGGCTGGCTCGCCCCGGCCCGCGGGCTCGGCCCTGGTTCCGGCTCCTGGCTCCTCCGAGGTGCGCGAGCGCCGCCGCCGCCGCCTCCCACCGCCCAGGGCCAGGCGAGTAGCTAGTGGATCCGAAGTGCGGCGGAGACGCGCGCTCCCGACCCGCAGCGGAGGCGGCGCGGGGCGCTGGAGCCGGGGCTGCAGCGCGGGAGCCGCCTCCCCAGCGCGAGGCCGCCTTGGCCAAGAGGAGGCGAGCTTTGCAGATGCCTTTCCTGCTCACGTTGCCCCTCCGAGTCCGGGTCAGAGCCTGAGTCAGAGAATTCTTTGCCATCCCTGGCTCTGCAGGGGGTCCCTCGGGTCAACTTTGGGTAACAGGAGGAGCTCATTAGCTGAGCGAGAGGGAGTGGAGTAGCATGAATCAAGGTTTATGAAAAATCGGCAGCATTGAGTTCAAGTTCAGTAAGGCCAGAGCACCCCCATAATGTGCTGCTTAAATTACTACGTCGATTTTAGTTTCTCTTCCTGCCCACTGGTCCAGGTGTCAAAGGGCAGTCAGACGTTCAAACGGGGTCCCAGAGGGCTAGCACTGGGCCGGGAGTAGTTTCAGCATAGCAGGGCTGGCTCATCTCTTCCTCCCTTGAGTCCATATTGCACGCCAGGCATTGATCTGGGAATACAGATGCTTGGTGCTTGCATTCTACTAAAGAGACAGGCATAAACACAACAAATAACTAAAACACATAGTATGTGAGATAGTGATGAAGTGCGGTGGACAAAAAAGAAGGGAGGAAACGGGATAATGTTTGGAGGTAGGGGGTGCATTTTTAAATGGGATGGTCGAAGATGGCCTCACAGTGGAGTAAAGATCTAAAGGAGATGAGACAGAAAGAAGTCACGCTGGTGTCTGGAGAGAAGGCACTTGCTGTGTGGCAGGCACTGAGATGTTCTTTACTGCACTAGTCATTTCTTTTACTACTCTCCATATGCCATATTAGACAGGTATTACCACCATTTCCATTTTACTGATGAGAAACTGTAACTTAGGAAGGTTCAAGGAACTGCCCAAAGTCATATGCTAGTCAATAGAGGAGCTTGCCTTCAAGGTCAAGAAGCCTGGTGCCCCAGAACCATAGTTTAACCACCATTATACAGTAGCAGGGGAAATGCAGCACCCATGCAGGCTGGTGGCAGTGTGGTGAACTCAAGCTGGTGCCTCATCCACAAGCAGTTTGATTCTAAATAACATAATTTGACAGTCTATGATAAGATTTGTTAGTCATTCCCCAAGTGTCCACACCAGTTCCAGTTGCTCATTCCTGTTCACAGGGATGTGATTCCTCACCCCTGCAGTAGAGCCTCTGCCGAGCGTCTTCAGGGCATTGTGAAAAAGAGTGACAGAACTGCTGCTTCTGAGGGGCTACAGCGTGAACAGGCCAGTTTCTGCCTTAGCTGTTGGCATCAGGTGGCCTTGTTCTGGGCAGAGTGTCAATGGCTCCAGACAGAAAACCAGGGCACACTGTACTTTGTGAAAAAGGCAGGTCACTAACCCTTAGTTTCAGAAGCGGAAACTGCAGCATCTGGTGAAACAATGACATCAATAGGATGGCCAAGCCCACATTTCTCTCCTAGGTATCTCCACCTCCTCATGGTCGCATTCATTCCCGTCTTCCTTCCTCCACTGTCAGCAAAAATCTTTTGACCTTTCCTTTGTAGGAAAGGCCATTTCAAACACCACTTCTCCCAAAAAGCCTTCCTCACTGTCTCAGCTACAAACGAACTCTCTTATGGTACCTGACATTTCCTACTTTGTTTTAAAATTTAGCCTATACCGTATACCTTAACTCCTCCATAGGCCAAATATTAATTTATATTTAATTTCTCCACAGGTCCTAGCATAATGTTTTCTACCCAGTAGACATTCAACGAGTATATTTTTACTGTTGTTGTTAATAAATTAATCTGCAAGAATACAGCTTCGTTGTCTTTTAATTTTGTCTTTTCATTCCAAGATAACTCACAGAAATTTAGTGACAGGACTGAGTTATATGTAGCTATAGCTGTTGTTCATCAATATAAGTTGACAATGGTTTGTCTTGAGGTAAATTCCATTTGCCTTGAGATTAGAAAACGGAGGCTTTAGAGTAATTTCCCTTAGGTCACAATACTAGTCCTCAAGAGAGCTAGGATTTAAACCCAGCACTGCTTGGCTCCAAAATGAGCTCACCACAAGCTCGTGCTTCTCTTCTTTCAGTCGTTCATTCAGGAATGCATTCATTTGATCTTCCAACAGATATTTGCAAACATTGACTGTGCTCAGCTCTGTCCTAGACACCAGGAAAATAGCAAGGATTAAAATACAGTCCTTGTCCTCAAAATGCCCACAGTCCTGTAGAAAGGACAAAGGTAAGGAAATAATAAAAACTTCGTGTTATAAACCTTTTAGACTCATGGAGGTCCTAGAGGAGCACTCGGTTTAACTTAGCTTATAGGAAGTAGGAGATGACAGTAAGGATTCTCTAAGAAGATAGAATGTAGTTTTAATTTTGAAGTTTTTTACAATGCTAATGAGGAAAGCATATGGTAGACAGAGGAAAGAGCGCCTGCAAAAACACACGCGTGGAAGGATACGATGCATTCAGAGAATGGCTTTGCTGATTCAAGAGGGCTGCAGCATGGTGATAGCAGAGCTGACATGAGGCTGGAAAGGTAAGCAGGGCCAAATCACAAGAGGTGCACAGAGTAGCTTTATGAAGTTCGTCATCCGCTTAATATATATAAAAACCATGGCTGTCTATGTATGTCAACTTTCCAGGATAGAGGTTATCTAACTTTAGTCAAATTCTCAAAGAGGCTGAGTGACCCAGGGCTAGGAAGTGGGGAAGTCACTTTCCTTTCCCACAGCCTTCCATAGGTCCATGGACTACAGGAAATCCCAAGCAATTGTAACATCAACCAGGATATGCTGGATACCTGGATTGGGGTGGGTGCAAGGCTTGCCCCTGCCAAATCACCTCCAAACATGCAGTGGCACTGACATCCCTGGACAAGGATGGCTGGACCCTGGTCCTCCCAGCACCTGCACCCATGTGCCTTCTAAGTGTGGAAGGAAGGGGTTGCTGGGTGGCCAGAAGGCCAGGAGGCAGGGAGGCACCTAACAATGTGTCCTGGGAAGGTGGCAGAAAGCAGGACCACAGAGAGCCACGACTCTAAGCCCTAAGCACATGCTTCATTGCCTCATCTGACTTCAATTGCTGCGATGGGCTGAATGGTGTCCCCCAAAATTCATATGTCCTAAGCCTCGGTACCTCAGAATGTGACTGTATTTGGCGATCGGGCCTTGAAAAAGGTGATTAGGTTCAATGAGATCATATGGGTGGGCCCTACTCCAATCTGACTGATGTTATAAGAAGAGACTAGCACACACAGAGAGACACCAAGGGGCATATGGGTACAGAAGGACTCCGATATGAAGAGGCAGCAAGGGGGTGGCTATCTGCAAGGTGGGGAGAGAGGCCTGGAACAGAGCCTTTCCTGACAGCCCTCAGAGGAAGCCTACCCTGCTGGCACTTCGCTTTTGGCCTTCATTTCCAGAATTGCAAGAAAATAAATTTCTATTGGTCAAGCCACCCAGTCTGTGGTACATGGTTATGGCAGCCCGAGCAGACCGATAGACTGATAGACCCATTCAAATTTCAAAGAATTTTAAGAATTCCAAGATGGTGACCACAGAGCATTAAATCCCCAGGGAGGGGCCCTTCTAAGCATGGTGTCCTGTGCCACTGCACCAGCCATATGCGCATGAAGCTAGGCCTTGGGAGTTGGGAAATGGAGATCTGAAGACAGCCTGGGGTTCATCAGTGAGGTGGTGTGATTAAAGCTGGGGGATGGGTGAGATTGCTTCTTAGAAACACAAAGTGAGAAGAGAAGAGGGCTGATGTCAGAAAGAGCAACTAGGACATAGAGGTGAACAAGAAAAGGTGGACCCCGTTGGAGAAATGGATAACAATGTCTAACGCCCAAGGACATGTAATTAGGAACCAAACCCCACGGGCCCTGGCACTGAGGTCATGTGGTAGGCGTTGGGGCCCAGTTGCTGCTGGTTAAAGAACAGGTAGTGCAATTACAGGCTACTCTTCTAAGCAGGCTTGGGAGGAAAGAGGAGAATGGGGCTGCTGAGGGCCCTTGTGCAGATTTCTGGGAGGCAGGAGGTCAGGAGGCCTAATATCCAGCCCATGCCCAGTCGCCAAAGCTCAATCAGCCTGCTGGAAGGGCCAGTGGAAGGCCTTCTAACCAAGATTCCAACTGGCCTAGGCCTGATAACGAAGCTGGAGCTGGAGCTTTTCCTGTGTGTGTGTGTGTGTGTGTGTGTGTGTATGTGTGTGTGTGTGTATATATATATATATATATTTTTTTTTTAATCTGAATCCTCTCCCTAGCTCCATGAGAGAAGCAACTGTTCTGCCTCCATGCAGCCTCCAGAACAGTGGCACATGGTAGGCACAGGAAACAAATGTTGAATAAACCAACGGGATACAGAGTCAAGGGAAAGGTTGTGCTTGTTTTGTTTTGTCTTTATTCATTTGCTTCAGATGAGAGACATAAACATGTTTCTGGATTGAGAACAAGGACCCCAAAGGAAGAGATAAGTTGAAGATAAGAGTTGAGAAAGGAAATAATTGATGAATAAGATAATAAAGAGTAAGAGAATAAATCAAGAGAAATTCTGCAGAGGGAAAAAAACCTGAATTATTCTTCGGGAAATGTAATAATTTAGTCATTCAATGATGAGTATCTTGCATTTCCTGGGCCCTTCTGGGGTTAGGGAACTGAAGGGTTGGAGGGTCAGGGTGGATACAAAAGAAAACCTAAGATATATTCCCTTCCATTTGTTCAAGGTGACACCATCTAGTTAAGAAGTATTTTATGGAAAAAATACACAGCAATGAAACACAGCAAGAATGTTCCCAGAAGTCTCAGTAATAAAGAAAGATTTGAAAACAGAGTGAACTGAGAAAATGCCCAGAGGCATCACAGCAGAGGTGGAGAGGAGATAGGGAAAAGGAAGTAGAGAGAAAAAAAGGGAACATGAGCTCTGGTCTCTTGGCAATGGGCCGGCTGGCAGCTCTCAGCATCAGGAAAATGGGGGCTCAGTGTTGACTCAAGACCTGGGAAGCTCCATTTATTTTCCAATTGATTAGGACCAATGCCAGCAGTCAGGCTCAGCAGGAAGCAGTAAAATCAAGACTTGTCTCAGAGAAGGACACATCCCTGAGAGTGAATGTGTCTGGGCACGGAAAACCTGGTTCTTTTATAATGAGTCCAACAACAAGGTAGGACCAACTGAAGAAAGTGATGAGAAAGAAAAATTGACATTGTTTTCAGAAGTTAAAGTACATACTATGACACAGTTACCTCTCTAACTTGCTTGTTTCCTTTAGAGACGAGGATAATCTATCATCCAATCAAATCAAAGGCAAAACCGCACACACACACAGGAACCCAGGAATTCTACTAGCTAAAGCCAACCCAGGGAGCAGCAAGTACAACTCATATCAAGGATACAGTTTCCCCCTTTTCCTCAATTAAGTTTCAGAAAATAAATAGGAGGAGTGAGGGTTCAGAAACCCCAAGGCTTCCAAGATGTGAGGAGTGCACGCTGCAAATGGTCATGTACTCATCATGAATTGCTCCCATCTCATTAATGGCAATAATTCTCTGCCCATTTCTTTCTTAGGTGATTTGAGGGTTTATTGCATATTATAAACTTTCTTACTCTTTGGCATAAATGGGATTTCATTTGCTTTGTCTTGGTTTTATACTGTTGCTCTTTGCAAATCAGCACAATTATTCCTGAAAATATGTGCACTGCTTTCACTTGCCAATCATTCCTTTTTATTCCAGGGAACACATGCCAGGGCACCGCACACCCCTGCAGGCTCATACATACAGGACCTCAGCCCCTACCTCCCGGTAATATTCATTTTTTCTTTCCCTTCCAATGTTTAATCATTTACTTGAAGCTTCCCTCTTACTGCTAATCCTATTGTTTTGTTCCTCCAGTAGAACTGCACAGACTTCCACCCACATAACGTGGCACTAGGCAGACAAAACATCTGATATATTTTAGTTCATGCTTGGCATTCATTCAAGAAGACGAAGCTGTGAGCCATGCTGAAATGCCAACTAAAATTCATTTTGCACTACCAGAGAGAGAGAGAGAGAGAGGGAGAGAGAGAGAGAGAGATGGCGCACCGAGGAGAAACTGTAGCCTCATGGTGATCACGTGCAGCCCTAGGCTCTAACACTCGCAAATTTCTTTCCCTCAAAATTGAATGGGTGCATTTTGAAGTGAAATCCTGTTGGCTTCTTGTTTACTATCACACAATCATGAGGAAGCTTCAGTTTATTGGCACAGAGCTCAGCCACTCTCAGGCAGCAAATGCAAAAGAGACACTAGCTTGTCCTGGTGCCTTGCTCCTTGTTATTCCTTCAGTTGTGCCACAGCCAATACAAGGCATGACAGAATTATTCCGAAATAGAGAAACACGTTGAGCCTAGACATTCACTGTTACAGCGGTGTGGGTGGAGTCCACACATACTCATGCCCCTTCTCTTTCCCACATGCCCGCACACCTGTCTATGCAGTGAGGGGAAGATGAGGTCTTGCAGCCCTGGGTGGCTTCATCTGCCCATGAGGGTCACTTTTCTTGGTTCTTTTCCCTCAAAGATATCCTGTGATCACTATGTGCTGAAAGCAGTCAGCATTCTTCTGCCTCTGCTCAAATGATCTCTAATACTATTCTTAACATTTCTGGTCCCGCCAAAATTCATGCCCACTTTGTAGAAACTGACCCAATGTGAAGAAGATGAATAACAAAAAGGAGGGGTGTGTGTGTGTGTGTGTGTGCACGTGCGCGTGTGTGTGCATGTGCGTGTGTGTGTGTATCTGGGTATGCGTGTCTGTGTATAAAATCTCAGAAAGAAATGTTGAAATAAATATGAAACATTTTTTTATTATTTTAAAGGTAATATCAGCACTTTTTGGAAAACAAAATAGAAGCAAAAGTCATCTATAACTTAACTACTGTAAAACCACCAACGATAGCATTTTGTACTTTTATTTATTTTTAAATTTTTTTATTTTTAATTTTTATGGATACATAATAGTTACAAATATTTATGGGGTACATGTGATATTTGGTACCAGTGTGTCAATATGTACTGATCAAAGCAGGGTAATTGGGATATCCATCACCTAAAGCATTTAACATTTCTCTGTGTTAGGAATATTCTAATTCTACTTTTTAGTTATTTTGAAATATACAATAAGCTATTGTAAACTATAGTTGCCCTATTGGGTTACTGAGCACTAGATCTTTTTTTTTTTAATCTAACTGTTATTTTTGTGCCCATTAACCAACTCCTCTCTATCCTCTCTCCCCACTACCCTTCCCAGTGTCTGGTAACCATCATTCTGCTATCTCCATGAGTTGAATTTTTTTTTTTTAGCTCCTATATGTGAGTGAGAGAATGAGATATTTGTCTTTCTGTATCAGGCTTATTTTACTTAACATATTGCATTTACTTTTAGACTGTTGTAAAACATGGCTGTTTACATAGTAACCATATGGTGTATTAGTCCATTCTTAAACTGCTATAAAGACATACCTGAGACTGGGTAATTTGTAAAGAAAAGAGGTTTAATCAGCTCATGGTTCTGTGGTCTGTTCAGGCTTCTGTTTCTGGGGAAGCCTCAGGAAACTTACAATCATGGTAGAAGGTGAAAAGGAAGCAAGCACATTTTCACACGGCCAGCAAGAGAGGGAGAGGAGGGGTGGGGTGCTACATACTTTCAAACAACCAGATCTTGTGAGAACTCTATCACAAGAAAGTCAAGGGGGAAATTCGCCCCTATGATTCAGTCACCTCCCACCTCCCACTGGTAATTACAATTCAACATGAAATTTGGGTGGGGACACACAGCCAAACCATATCATATGGTACCTTTAAATGAGTATATTGATTTTCCCACATAATTCCATTATAATGTAGGCATTTTCTATATTATTACATAACTTTATAAGCATTGACTCTTTTTTGAGAGGGTGGTCTTGCTATGTTACCTAAGTTGACCTTAAATTCCTGGGTTCAAGTGACCCTCCCACCTCAGCCTCCTGAGTAGCCAGTACTACAGGCAGGCACCACTGCACCTGAATCCAAACATCAACTGTTAATGGCTGAGTAGACACCATAATTTATTTAAGTATCTCATTATTAATAGACATTTAGGTGGACTCCAGATTTTTTTCTACTATAACTATTGCTGCACTGATATTTATATTTATCTTATATAAAGGCAGATATGATAAAATACACAGCTATATTACAGATATTACAAAATACAGTTATTCGCTCTGGACCTTAATATTCATTTCACATTTGCAGAAATTTTTCAGATGTCTACCAATAGGTGGGTCCAGCGATATCCAGCTTTGCAGACAAGGGTCCCCTGCGGGTAACAGCAGACACATACCAATACAATTTTTTGTTTAAAAACCCTAAATTTCTCATTTTATTATCAAGAAATGTAATTATTAAATGCCTTACGTTTAGAAGTGAGAAATCATCCATTTAGCGTGGACAGGATAAATCTGAGGGCAGGGAGAGGTGATAACTGTCTCCAAATGTCTGAAGGCCCAGAAGCCCAGGGAGACTTGCTCTGTGGCCCCAGGTGGAGGCAGGTTCAGCTGAGTGAGGGGAACTTCTGCCAGGTGGTCCAGAGAGTTCCCTCTTGGTGGCTGTGATCTGGAACAGGCTGGATAAGCACCTGGCAAGGGCAGAGCCAAGGTGTCCATCAACCTGCAGGGCTGGAGTAAGCTCCCTGCCAGCCCTGAGAAACAGTGACTCTAGAAGTTATATAAAATGAGTGTTCTCTGGCCGGGCATGGTGCTTCGGGCCTGTAATCCCAGCACTTTGGGAGGCTGAGGCAGGTGGATCACCTGAGTTCGGGAATTCAAGACCAGCCTGACCAACATGGAGAAACCGCATCTCTACTAAAAATACAAAATTAGCCAGGCTTGGTGGTGCATGCCTGTAATCCCAGCTACTAGGGAGGCTGAGGCAGGAGAATCGCTTGAACCTGGGAGGCAGAGGTTGCGGTGAGCCAAGATCGTGCCATTGCACTCCAGCCTGGGCAACAAGAGCAAAACTCCATCTCAGAAAAAAAAAAAAAATAGTGTTCTTCTTTTGTAAAATAGAATATAATTGATTACCATAATCTTGAATAGTTTAAAGTGAAAAGGTAGTTCCTTTATTACGATGTGCATTCATTCAATAAATTTGTATTGTGAACTCATCATGCTTCAGGCATTGTTTTAGATGCTAGGGCTCCAAGAGTGAACTAACAGACAAAAATCCACGCCTCTACAGAGCTTACAAATGCGTAGCACAGTTTTCAAAATGTTTCACGTTTTCTTATTTGACCCCATGATGATTGCTGAGGTATGTAGAGCAGCTATTTTCCCTGCTATGAATGAAGAAACTCAGGCTTAGAAAGATTCAGCGACCTCCCCAGGAGCACACAGAGAGTTGTGGGGGAAGAATGAAAACTCATCCCATCTGGGCAGGATGGCTCCCAGCACTCTGGTAGGCTGAGGCTGGATGATCACTTGGGCTCAAGAGTTCAAGATCAGCCTGGACAACATAGTAAGATCTTGACTCCAAAAAATTTAAAAATTAGCAGGGCATGGTGGCATGCACCTGTAGTCCCAGCTACTCCAGAGGATGAGGTAGGAGGGCTGTTTGAGCCCAGGAATTTTAGGCTGCATTGAGCTGTGATTGCACCACGTACTCCAGCCTGGGCAACAGAGCAATACTCTGTCTCAAAGACAAATAAATAAATAAATATGAAAACTCAGCCCTGGTAGCGCCTGCTCTGGTGCTCTGCACCTGCCATGTTACCTCACCTGGGGTCCCTGCATGTGGAGAGGAGCTCATATTCCTGCAGTCCCACCTCAGACTTCTGGAGTGGACAACATATCCTGAGTTTCCTAAAAATTACCACATATTTTATGTTACAAAGAGACGAAGCCGCAGAAGGAAGCAGTGCTCTTTACAAGCCTAATATATTTTAATTTTTAAGTCATGAAGTTCTCCAAAGGCTGACATTACCTCTTACTCTTTTTTTTTTTTGGAGCCAGAGTCTCGCTCTGTCGCCCAGGCTGGAGTGCCGTGGCGCGATCTCAGCTCACTGCAAGCCCCGCCTCCCAGGTTCATGCCATTCTCCTGCCTCAGCCTCCCGAGTAGCTGGGACTACAGGCGCCCACCACCACGCCCGGCTAATTTTTTTTGTATTTTTAGTAGAGACGGGGTTTCACCGTGTTAGCCAGGATGGTCTCGATCTCCTGACCTCGTGATCTGCCCGCCTCGGCCTCCCAAAGTGCTGGGATTACAGGCATGAGCCACCGCGCCCGGCCCTCTTACTCATTTTTGAAAACCCCAAGTCTGGCACATAACACGTGCTTTATCAGTGTTTGTTAATGGACAACCACAACTCACAAAAAAAAAAAAAACCACTATTCTTATATTGTGTTTTTAAAGTATGTTGATCTTATGAAGTTACAGTACCTTAGAAATGGGAAGTGCTGGTGTTTCATACAACGTCCAAGAAACTAGAAGGGTAAAGTACAGATCTGTGTATTGATAACAGAAATGTTTGGCAAAATGTGCAGGACTGGCAGGGCGTGGTGACTCACACCTACAATCCCAGAACTTTGGGAGGCTGAGGTGGGAAGACAGCTTGAGGCCAGGAGTTCGAGCCCAGCCTGGGTAACACAGCAAGACCCTGTCTCTACCAAAAAAAAAAAATTTTTTTTTTTTTAATTAGCCGAACCTAGGGGCACAGACCTCTAGTCCTAGCTGCTTAGGAGGCTCAGGTGGGAGGATTGTTTGAGCCCAGGAATTCAAGGCTGCAGTGAACCATGATTATGCCACCACACTTCAGCCTGGGTGACAGAGTGACACCTTGTCTTTAAAATAAAAATAATAAAAACATGTAGCACTGATGCCTTAGGGAAATAAGAGTCTGGTTTAATCTTCATTTTAAAGCATCGCTTATTTTGAGAGCTGCATGATTATTTTAGTGCACTTCAGTATGTTCTGCTTAATTAAATTCTGGCCTTTAGTTTTCCAGTACTTTACCAAGTTCTCCATTATAATCACTGGATTGTATTTACCCAGACGTAAAGTAATCGTGTGACATCACAGATGTCCCCTGCACTTGGAAATTGAGAAAGATAAACATATCTCTCCATGGAAGGTTTCTAGCAGGTTTCCCTCTATTTAAAGGGAAAAGTTAATGAAAAAATGGCAGCATACTCCCTCCTTATGTTCTCATTAATTGAGAACAAAGCCATGTTAAACCTAAAGTAGAAGATGGGATATATCTATACATATACATACATACATATCGTTTTAGTCCATTTGCGGCTATAACAAAATACGATTAACTGGATGGCTTATAAACAATACAGATCTGGCTGGGCGCGGTGGCTCAAGCTTGTAATCCCAGCACTTTGGGAGGCCGAGGCGGGCGAATCACGAGGTCAGGAGATCGAGACCACGGTGAAACCCCGTCTCTACTAAAAATACAAAAAATTAGCCGGGCGTGGTGGCGGGCGCCTGTAGTCCCAGCTACTCGGGAGGCTGAGGCAGGAGAATGGCGTGAACCCGGGAGGTGGAGCTTGCAGTGAGCCGAGATTGCACCACTGCACTCCAGCCTGGGCGACAGAGCGAGACTCTGTCTCAAAAAAAAAAAAAAAAAAAAAAAAAAAAATTAATTACAAGTGCAACTATAAGTTATTTAAAATTATAAATTATATTTCTAGATTTGACATTGTGAAATGCTAAGATTCCCTGATGCAGCAGTTATATTCTCAGGAGCCCCTTATCCAGTCTGCCAATTCCTCCTTTTAGAACTTTTGTAATACACATATATTGGCCACTAAGTAATTGAATTGTAATTCAATCAGCATTGCTATTGCTGGGTGGCAGAGAGAGATTCAGCAGTTACATAGGTGTTATGTCATGGTGGGGTGCACTGGGGGATTCTCACTGGGGAAGAATTCTTTCCTCCAAAGATCCTAAAGAGACAAAGTTGGCCACATCCATAGCACCCTGGAAGGGAACAAACCCTCCCTTGAAAATCAACTGACAAAAATTTAGTACATAAACTCTATAATTGGAGAAGTTTTTTTTAAAAAAGGACAGTGTCTCAGTGATAAAGGCCTTGAGCAAAAGGCAGAAATTAATTCAGTATGGATTGTGAGGACAAGAGCCACAGAGACACATATGTGAATCCAGGCTGCTCTGTAACCAAGACAACTTTCTTTGTAAAGTTATCATTATCCATTTAGTGAAGACAAAGCGGCAATTGGTACCAGGATGCAGCTTGCAATCTTTGAAGTCTGTATTTCTAAAGGACCGATGTATTCTTCTTAGGAAGAAAGGACTATCATTTCTTTCTGTCATCTTCATAAATTTCTAGGTACACATCTGGAGAAGGTGGGAACTTCCTGATCAGAATGAGCCAGCTAGGTAAGCAGACCCCTGAAGAGATGCTCACACCTTCTTTACGAGGGCTCTGCTCTCTGCACTTACCTTCATTCAGCAGCAAGGGGCAAGTGTTTTGGAGAGTGACCATTTCATCAAACAAACATCTTTCTGTTGACTGTAAGCTCTGTTATTGCCTCTCAGAAGAACGCCTGAGCTCCAACCCGAAGGGTCAGTGCTACAGCCCTGAGTATTGCTTACGGTTATCATTTCCTTTTCATATTCTCCAAGCAGAGCCCCAATATTTTTTATAAGACTTCATCCATTTAATAATTTTTACTGAAATATATCCAGTATGAACAACAAATGAAGAATGTGCCAACCAGTGTGCTAGGGCACTCTTATCCAAAAAGGATCTATCCCCATGGAGGATCTTGGTGTCCCAAATAGTGTGAAAGGATGCTCTTGGCACTGCTACAGATGGATGACTGCAAAGGCCTGTTTAAGGAAAAAGTCTGTTTAAGGAAAAGCTATAGGGGCCTCTGTGTTCAGTGGCCCTGGCACACTTCACTTTCAGGATTCAATTAAACAAGTCCTAGGGCACTGTGAGCCATTAGGTTTGCTACTCAGGGGTAATAGCAGGAGATTAGAAAGGGAGGTAGGAAGGGAGATCTGAACAGTGTTCTGGGGTCATGGCAAAGCAGCAGCCAGAGTTATGTGCCAAGATAACATTCTGAGATGCTGCCTTCAGGAAGGCAAAGTAAGGCTGGCCAAACCCAGTACTAAAGGGCAATGAAGTATGTGAAGAAAGCCCCAGGCTTCATGCTGATAGAGCTGCCCAATTTACTTTCTAAATAGGCCAAGTTTTTCCGCCCCTAGAAAAATCAGTTGTCCATAACAAAATCTGATTAAATTATCAGTGTTTTATGATCAGTATGGGGATTTAGAACTACACATAGGTAAAATGTGTTGCTAAATGGGATGTGTTAACAGACAAAAAGACCTTGAAAGAAAAAGCATTTGTGGGCTCAGAAATTGTTTTATGTCAGCTGGGCGCAGTGGTTCACGCCTGTAATCCCAGCACTTCGGGAGGCCTAGGTGGGCGGATCACCTGAGGTCAGGAGGTTGAGACCAGCCTGGCCAACAAGGTTAAATTTTGTGTAAAAAACACAAAAATTAGCCGGATATGGTGGCAGGAGCCTGTAATCCCACCTACTTGGGAGGCTGAGACAGGAGAATTGCTTCAACCCAGGAGGCGGAGGTTGCAGTGAGCCAAGATGGCACCACTGCACTCCAGCCTGTGCAACAAGAGTAAAACTCCTCTCAAAAAAAAAAAAAAGAAAAGAAAAAGAAATTATTTTATGTCATTCCCATTTAAGAAGATCTAAAGAATATTTCCAAAGGAAAAGGAAATAACAATAGAAGGGATTTTTGTTCATTTTGTTTTTTATTCTTACTTTCATCCTTTTGCCAAGTCAAATTTTAAAGACTATCAGAAAAATCATAACAAATTGAAGCAAATTCTGACCGCAGTTCTAAATATATATATTTAGGCTCAAGTGACCCACCTCAGCCACCTAAGTCGCTGGGAGTACAGGCACATGCCACCACGCCCTGCTAATTTTTGTATTTTTTGTAGAGACAGGGTTTCATCATGTTGCTCAGGCTGGTCTCAAACTCCTGAGCTCAAGTGATCCACCCTCCTCAGCCTCCCAAAGTGCTGGGATTACAGGCATGAACCACTGCTCCCAGCCAGAGGAGGTATTTTAAAAATCCATTCTCATGGATGTATAAGGACTTTAATTCAACACTCAATAAATATTTCCTTTCCAACCCCAGTGGACACACAGATAAGGATTGGGAAGGAAAAATCTACAATCAATTGATGACATAGGCTTTGACTAATTTAGGTCTTGGGATTTGGAAGACCAGATAGTTTACTTAGACTCCAACTAAAGAATGTCCATGGCTCTCCCAACATCACCCAATGTGATAGTTCCTTTAGATTACACTTTATCTGTAACATGACACTTTTATATCCTAGCAGAAAAGTGCATTTCTGAGCTCATACTTGTTTTTACTAACCTGCCTATTCCTAAGCAGCCAGTGCATTACCCCCATAGCTCCATGTATCTCTTTAGATCTGAATGTGAGGCCCCTAGAACAAAAAAAAAATGAAAAAAATTTCAATAATGATTTTTGATGCTGTTATTCAAAGTACTAGTATGTCTTTCGAAAAGAGCTACAAGGATATTAGGGATTAGGGATTCACAAGGGAACACATTATAGAAATGATAAAAACTTGAAAAAACATTGTTGTAAAGCTCTTTGTCATGTAATTTTTGACTCCTATGATTGCTGAGGATAACCTGGCTTGTTCTAAGCCACTCACCTTGCCATGCCCAGGTAATATAAATTATTTCCTTCTAAGGCAATTGTATTTAACCTGATAAATAGCAAGTGACTCTGAAGTCTGGGAAAATTCAAAGTTCACTGCCTTATTTCCTGATGCCCAGAAATACAAGTTCCCAGCTCTGGCTCTCCCAATGAACAAAGGAAAAGGAAATAACAATAGAAGTGTTTTTTGTTTGTTTCATTTTGTTTTGTTTTTTATTCTTACCTTCAATCTTTTGCCAGGTTAAATTTTAAAAACTTTGCCACAAAAATCACAACAGATTGAAGGAAATTCTGCCCACGGTTATAAATGATTAAAAAACCGATCTAGTTTTTTTGTTTCTGAAGAGAACATATCAAAGTTTTGTGTATTTGTGTTCTCTCTCTAAGCCTAAGACTTGGAAAATACGAGTTAATAATAATATATAATACTTTTTCAACTCTGTCCTCCATCTGTCCCTTTCTTTAAAGAGGCATTAAAAAGGTACCCCAGTAATCCCAGCAATCCCAGCACTTTGGGAGGCCGAGGCAGGCGGATCAAGAGGTCAGGAGATTCAGACCATCCTGGCTAACACGGTGAAACTCCGTCTATACTAAAAATACAAAAAATTAGTGGACGTGGTTACAGGAGCCTGTAGTCCCAGCTACTCGGGAGGCTGAGGCAGGAGAATGGCCTGAACCCGGGAGGCAGAGTTTGCAGTGAGCCGAGATCGCGCCACTGCCACTCCAGCCTGGGCGACAGAGTGAGACTCTGTCTCAAAAAAAAAAAGGCATCCTTTTCTATAAATTATACCTGAACCTATTTTTCTGTGAACTATTTATGTCCTTTGCCCGTTTTTCTATACCTTTTTTTCCCCAGGCTGGAGTGCAATGGTGCAATCTCAGCTCACTGCAACCTCTGCCTCCTGGGTTCAAGCGATTCTCTTGCCTCAGCCTCCTGAATAGCTGGGATTACAGGCGCCCACAATCATGCCCAGCTAATTTTTGTGTTTTTAGTAGAGACGGGGTTTCACCATGTTGGTCAGGCTGGTCTAAAATTCCTGACCTCGTGATCCACCCACCTTGTCCTCCCAAAGTGCTGGGATTACACCGCGCCCAGCCTAACACTTTTTTGTTTTTGAAACCAGCATTCATCCCCGCTTCCTAATTAAGTCCTCTATTACATCATGAAAGTTGGAAGCTGGAAATTACGATTTAATAGACTTCCTTTCTTCCCTCTGGATGCAATTTACATTGTATGAGTAGAAGGCATGCCTGCAAGATTTTGGAAGGTGTCGAATTTCCTTTGCCTGTTTCTTTATTATTTCTCCCGAATTCTTTTCAACTTTTAACAGAAATAAATTTCTTTTCATTGTAATATTTCACTGTAATCTTTTGATTACAGTGTCTAGTCTATTTCATTTATGCTCCTTCCAATTATGCTTGCTTGCTTGCTTGCTTGCTTGCTTTCTTTCTTTCTTTCTTTCTTTCTTTCTTTCTTTCTTTCTTTCTTTCTTTCTTTCTTTTTTTTGTTGCCCAGGCTGGAGTGCAATGGTGCAATCTCAGCTCACCACAACCTCCGCCTCCCAGGTTCAAGCCATTCTCCTGCCTTAGCCTCCTGAGTAGCTGGGATTACAGGCATGTGTCACCATGCCTGGCTAATTTTTTGTACTTTTAGTAGAGACGGGGTTTCTCCACGTTGGTCAGGCTGGTCTTGAACTCCCGACCTCAGGTGATCTGCCCGCCTCAGCCTCCCAAAGTGCTGGGATTACAGGCGTGAACCACCGCGCCCGGCCAATTATGCCTTATCTTTATGAATTTTTTTTCTTCTAGTACTCTGCTGGTTTCACCAGCTCACCAGTTTTTATCTCTTTCTGTTGCTTTGCCATCTTGTCCATGAGTTCTTGCATTTTTGCTTTCTGGCCTTCACTTTGAGTGGCAACTACTTACTAATTTTTTAAGTCCATGAATAGCTTCCTCTCCTTGTTATTTCTCTTCATTTAATCAATGAAATTTCATGTTTCACTTATATATTTTTCTGTCAGAACAGAGCTTTATTATGCAGGCAATCCCTACAACATGCAGCAGTACATGAAAATAGATGGGATAAGAAGGCTTCTTTTTTTTCTTTCTTTCTTTTTTTTTTTTTTTTGAGACAGGATCTTGCTCCGTTGCCCAGGTTTGGAGTGCAGTGGTATGATCTCGGCTCACCACAGCCTCCCTCCTGGGCTCAAGTGATCTTCCCATCTCAGCCTCCTGAGTAGCTGGTACTGTAGGCATGTGACACCACACTTACCTAATTTTTAAAAAAATTTTGGTAGAGACAAAGTCTCTCTATGTTGCTCAGGCTGGTCTTGAACTCCTGAACTCAAGTTATCCTTCTGCCTAGGCCTCCCAAAGTGCTGGGATTACAGGCGTGAACAACCGCACCTGGCCAAGGAGGTTTCCTTGCTAATGGAAAGATAGGGTTTGACAAATATTAATAAAAAATAAGCTTATGCTTTATGGGATTTTTATTATTGAGAACTTATATATGAAAGAGGATTGTAATATATGAAAGCAATATGAAAGGTGCCCTTGTAGTGATGTAAGGATTGTGGCCTTTGGAGAGAACTTACATCAGCACATTCAGTGTGGTTATAGGATAGCTGGGGACCTGTGAGGCCTGAATTCTGAGGTCACACCAATGCAAGTTCCTGCATCTATGCCCAGGGAAAGATGCAGTGATATTTATGGATAAGATGGATCCATGAACTCTTGATATCCTTTTTTAAACAAATCTTAACATAAACTTTATAACCATACTTAGCTCATATTTAGTTATTCACTGAAATGCTTGGGAAAGGAATATGTTACCTCGACACCTACCATGAAAGGAAGTATCCTCGTGGAGGTGCCAGGTATTCCTCTACAGATATCTCATACTTTATGTGATCTACTCAACAGCTTAAAAAGCTGTGGACATCTCCAGCTAATGATACACATGCTCAAGTATTTTGGGGCATGTGTACTGATGTCTGTAATTTACTTTTCTAACTGAAGTTGAAAGCATGATTGATGGCATGGTATGGCTCTAAGAGCATGAAGAAATGAGTGGCGCTGATACAGATAAGAGGAAGAGATTACTTATGGTCATTTTGACTTTTGAAGTCCTGTCTATGAGACTTCATAATTGTGATCAGTGCATTGGTTTCCTAGGGCTGCCATGACAAAGTCCGGCAAACTTGGTGGCTTAAAACAACAGAAATGTATTCTCTCACATTTCTGGAAGCTAGAAGTCCAAAATTAAATTGTCTCTCTGAGGGAGAGTCTGTTCCATGCCTGTCTCCAAATGTTCAGTGGTTGCCAGCAACCCTTGGCATCCCCTGGTTTGTAGATGCATCACTCTAGTATCTACCTCCCTTGTTACACGGTGTTCTTCACTGTGTGTCTGTGTCTCTGTTCTTTATTCTTATAAGGATGTTAGTCCTATTGGATAAGCAGTCTATGCTACTTCAGGGTAGATGAACTCAAGATAGTGTTACACAAGAAGCCAAAATGGAGCAAGCGGCTTTTAAAGAGATCCATCAGGACAGTGCCACTTGACCTTATTAAAACAATCCATTTGAGTTGCTACACTTGAACAGTCTCCAGAAATCTCCTATTTGAAGTCGACTTCTAGCATCCAGACTTACTATGTATGATAAGAGACCAAAATTTAGCATGTTGGAGTTTATGCAACTCAAGTATTGGATGCCCAAGTAGGGGATCAGTGCTGGATACCCGACTCAAACTTGGACAACTCCCTGGGGAATTTCACAACAAGATTGCTTGGAAGGTAGTTTTTTGGATTTTGAAATAGTAATAGGAGAATGGTCTTTACAGCATTTCCACTGAGAGTGGCTCTCTTTGGTATTGTTCCCATCATCCCGAAAGGGGTCCTGGCCAGGAGCACCTTATATTGGAATTCAAGTTAGAATAGCCCAACCTTTTAATTAAGCAAGTCAATCAGGCAGCTTTGAGAAGAAGACAGGGTAGAGAGGAATCATCCAGCTGTTGTGACTGACTCCTCCATTTTTACCTTCTGGAATTAAATATACTAAGCCCTTAATCTGGGAGTATGTAAATGCCATGAAATCGACAATTACATAGCAATTGCTTTCACTTCTACAGTTTTCCTCAGTACTTTATAATGAAAAGTTTTAAGCACACAGCAAAGTTGGACGAATTTTAGAGTGACTATCACCTAGGTTCTGCCATTAACATTTCAGTATACTTGCTTTCTCATATATCTATCCATTGGTTCAACCCTCTGTTCACCTATCAACCCATCTTATTTTTATGTACTTCAAAGTAAATTACAGACATCAGTACACATCCCCCAAAATACTTGAGCATGCGTATCATTAGTTGGAGATGTCCACAGCTTTTTAAGACTGTCCCTCCCCACCCCCCCAAAAAAGTGTTCAACATGAATGTAAAATATATGAAAAGCTCGTAAGATGCCAAAAAGGTATAGAAAAATGGGCAAAGGATATAAATAGTTCACAGAAAAATAGGCACAGGTATGATTTACAGAAAAGGATGCTTTTTTTTTTTGGAGCCAGTGTCTTGCTCTGTCACCCAGGCTGGAGTGCAGTGGCGCGATCTCAGCTCACTGCAAGCTCCGCCTCCCGAGTTCAGGCCATTCTCCTGCCTCAGCCTCCCGAGTAGCTGGGACTACAGGTGCCCGCCACCACGCCCGGCTAATTTTTTGTATTTTTAGTAGAGACGGGGTTTCACCATGTTAGCCAGGACGGTCTCCATGTCCTGACCTCTTGATCCGCCCGCCTCGGCCTCCCAAAGTGCTGGGATTACAGGCGTGAGCCACTGCGCCTGGCCCAGAAAAGGATGCCTTTTTAAGGCCTCTTTAAAGAAAGGGGCAGATGGAGGACAGAGTTGAAAGAATATTATATATTATTATTATTGGTAGAAAGGATATTTTATGGTTGAATTATATAAATATATTGCCTAGTCAAAAATAAATAATTTTATCTAAGAAGACTAGAGGAGGAAGAGAAATTGACAGAAGTTTGGTGAAATCCTACAAAGGCAGATCAAAGGCTTGAGAATCAACGTTATGAGGAGTGAGGAGTCTGTATTATTCGAGTCAGAAAAGGGAAAGTTGAGAGCTGACAAAATAGAACTTCGATGCACAAGATAAGTGCTAGCCATGTGCCATCTTCCCTGAAAACAGAAGGCAGAAAGATAAAATAAGAATGATTGAGCTTGAATATTTATTTAATACTCTAAATGTGGAACTAGGTTAGCAAAAGAATATACAGGACTTGCCTTCTCTGAATCCAGCCACTTCTCCTTACTCTGTGGGGTGTTTGACAACACCTATTGCCATGAAATATAGAACTCCAAGTTCACTTGCTTTAATACCCTGCACTGACTTTTGTCGGAGTCCAGTTGCTTTAGAACAGAGTACAAAGCCCTTCAAACTCTGCACCTGCCTGTCTTTTAACCTAGGGGGTATTGATAGGCTCTTTTTGCTTTCTTCTTTTTGCACAATGCAGACTCACTTTGGGCTGGCATAACTTCCCATTTTCAAAACCTATGGTGCATTTTCATGTCTCTGTGCCTTCACTGATGCTGGTCTCACTCCATAGAATATCCTTCTACTTATCTACCTAGAGATTCCCCCTCACTCTGGAGACCCAGCAAGGAACACCTCTGTGAAACATTTTTGGAACCCTTCCTAATTGCCACATAATTTGTTGTGCCCTCCTATGCCTTCCCATGCCATCTGCCCATATCTCTGTGCTATTGGAATAGAGGCTTGGTACTCCATTAAATTTTCACAGATGTCAGGTGTTAATTATTTTCTTATCTTTAGAAATCAATATGGTGGCCCACTGCTAGCATAGTACCTGGCCTCAAGTTGTGGCGACTGCATGAAGAATGAGGTGTAAGCAACATGGTTGGGAATGAGAAAATCCAGACTCTTACTCTGTGCTTATGTATTTCAAATACATTCAGAAAATAAAATGATTACTAGTCTGTTCTCCTATGTTTACATCTTCAGAGACAGGATCCAAGGCAATCTCTGGAGTGTACTGAATAGATCCTAAGTACGTAAGAATATATTCAATCTCAAAAGATGCACAATGGCCCTGTTAGCAATTGTATAGTAACTGTAGAGCGCGGGATATTAATGTGAAAAAGCGTGCTTTGAAAATGAAGCACCATCAATTCATCATACTTAAAGATGACAATTTGGGCATGTATTCCTGATTACACATGTATTTAAAACTTCCGAACTTAATTTGCTACTCATTCATTTTAGCATTTTGGTTTATTTCCTCAAGAAGAAAAAACCCACAAATGTTTCTACTTTGACCACGTCAACAGTGACTTCCCCATCTCCAGTCATAAAACACACAGGAATGGGACCTCTTTATGAACGCTTGGTTTTGGAACAGGATCTTCTGTTTTTTAGAAAAAAATGCCAGAAAAATATTTTTTAATTTATGCTTCATCAAAAATTTTCTATTATCAAATTTAATCTCAGGTTTATATTTCATATCCAAAGACTTTTTCAAACATGTGAGTCCTTATGAAACCATTTCTTTTATTGTAATTGGGAATTTTCAGGAAATTGAACCAACCAGAAATATCTATGCCTTCTTGCATTCCCACTTCACATCGAATCTATATAAGTTGAATGAAACTCCTCTGAAGTTAGGCCAAGCTGGGATGAAGTTCCAGTCCAGTCATAACTGTTGGACCTGCAGCAAGTACTCATCCTTGCAAAACCTTTGTTTTCTCACCATAAAAGAGGAATAACAATGATGTGCCCTACAGAGTTTTGAATTATGGATAACATAGAAATCAGCAGTACACAGTACCTGGCACATAATAGGTTCTCAGTAAGTTTCATTTATTTATATCATGGTTCCATCTGCCAATTAATATTTTCTTTGCCCTATTGCTGTTTCTTTAGTCTGGATCACCCTTATGCATTCCTACCCTTACCTGACCAGGCAAACTCATCTGGGAACTTATACACTAGTGTTAACTCCCCTGAGAAAACTTCCTGATTCCCTCCCACCTTTCCAGGCCAGGTAGTCACCCTTGCATGTTTCCCTTAACATTCGGGGGTTACTGCTGTCATTGCCCCTCTTACACTGCATCAAGATGGTTATTTACTTATCTGTCTCCCCTACTTTGGTATAAGTTTCTTGTAAAGAGAGCTTGGGTCTTGATCTGTTTTATTTTTATAGCTTTATTTCTAGCACCATATCTGCATTTAGAAGGGAAATAATTATAAGGGCTCCTAAAATACTTTAGTCCAGACAATTAAAATTAAAAGACACTATAGGTGTTAAAGAGATACCTGCAGACATTATTCACAATAGCCAAGACACATGCTATAGTTTCAATGTTTAAAATTTGTATGTTGAAATGTAATCACCAATGTGACAGTCACCTGTAGTCCCAGCTACTCGGGAGGCTGAGGCAGGAGAATGGTGTGAACCTGGGAGGTGGAGCTTACAGTGAGCCAAGACCACGCCACTGCACTCCAGCCTGGGCGACAGAGCGAGACTCCATCTCAAAAAAAAAAAAAAAAAGGTGAGGCCTTTAAGAGGTGATTAAGAAGTCAAGAGGGCAGAGCTCTCACCAATGGGATTAATGACTTGATAAAAGAGGTGCTAGGGAGCAGCTTTCCTCTCCTTTGCCCTCATGTCCTTTTCATCATGTAAAGACACAGCATTCATTCCCTCTGGAGGATGCAGCAACAAGGCACCATCTTGGAAGCAGAGAGCAGCCATCACGAATGTCTTGATCTTGGACTTGTGGCATTTTATTATAGCAGCAAAAATGGATTAAGAAAACATGGAAGTAACCTAAATGTCCACTGACAGATAAATGGGCAAAGAAAATGTGATCTACATACACAATGAAATATTATTCAGGCTTAAAAAGTAAAATCCTATGATTTATAAAAACATGAATGAACCTGAAGGACATTATGCTAAGTGAAATAAGGCAGATACAGAAGGCCACATACTACATCATATCACTAGCTGATGAATCTAAAATAGTAAAACTCATAGAAGCAGAGCTCTTTATTCATTCATCTGTCAATGGACGTTGGGTTGCTTTTGTGTTGTCTTAGTCCATTTGTGCTCCTATAATAAAATATCATGGTCTGGGCGATTTGTAAACAATAGAAATTTATTTTTCACAGTTCGGGAGGATGGGAAGTCCAAGATCAAGGCAGTGGATCCAAGAATGGTGGTTGTTAGTTGCTGAGAGAGGAGGGGAAACAGGGAGGTATTGGTTAAAGGGTACAAAGTTTTGTTTATATAAGATGAAATCCTAGAGATCTGCTATCCAGCACAGTGCCAATAGTTAATAATACTGTATTTTATACTTAAAAATTTGCTAAAAGACTAGATCTTATGTTAAGTGTTCAGGTCACACACACAAATAATTATAAATAAAAATAATAGGAGGACACTTTTGGAGGTAAGGTATAGATTTATGGCATAGACTGTAGTCATGGGCATAGGCTCATCTCCAAACTCATCAAGTTGTATATATTAAATGTGTATCGCTTTTTGTATGTCAATAATAACTCAAAAAAACTGAGAGAGAAAATTTGTAACATTCCAAATATTTTATATTTTTAAAATCTTGAGGTAGTCATAACCTTTCTCAAAAAAGAAAAGGGTCATGCTTTTTTGTTAATCCAAAGAACCTCAGATTCTGGGTGTATTGTTTTCACGTAAGTAAAATAAAATGGTAACTCTGCCAGAAGCAAATTCAAGTATCAAATGAACAATGCCCATAACGTGTATCCATGATGTCCAAAGTCCGTAACAACGTCTCAACAAATATATAGATGAAGAAATAATGGGTGAGAGATCTTTAGTTTTAGGTGAAATTTGGGAGAAAGTTTTGAAAAGTTCAGTGATGAGTGTTTCTAAGCTGATTCTGTGTAATTCTTTGATGAACTATGTTTGAGAGTGGAGTAGTACTGATTCCAGAAATGGGGCTGGGATGTGCAAGAGTTCTCAGTATCGCCCCTTTCAAATCTCTCTTCGCACGCAAATGTTTCACCACTTAAGATTAATTAACAAAATCATCTTTCAAAATGGGAAATACCACTGGGGGATAAAGGGAGAAGTAAAACAATAATTTAAATCCTGTAATAATTAGTGTTACACTTAGCTAAGGTCAGAGTCAATCTTACTAGAGGAGAGAAAATCTGAGGCTGAAAGCTCAGACCTGTACGCTCATTCTTTACACTTTTGCTGCAAAATGGTATATCCAGATTTTGTAATTGCCAGAATCTAGAGAGGTGCTTCACTTCAAAATTCAGGAAAATCTGGCTTTCAAACCAAAGGCATGCAGAAGCCTAAAAGAACTTATATATATATATATATATTTAACAGCAAGTACACAGAGAAAACATTTTTATTTATAATTACTCTCTATTATCTAAGGAAGGAAGATTCTAGTAAATGAAAGATTTGATTTGCCATGAACAAATGAAGTCACTAACTGGCTGTCTTTTATAGACGGTTTTAAGAAATGAATGTGGGGAGCCCCAGCTGGAGAAGTCTGTACCACATCCTATAGTTCTATCTAAAAATGGAGATATAGAAGGAGGAAAGGCTGGAGAAAGGAGGTGGAAGTTAAGCAGAGACTCAGCTCCCTGCTGTAATGAAAGACAAGATAATATATTGTCTTCACATGGGGAAGAGGTAAAAGGCTCCGAGCTCTGTGAAATAAACCAACTCCTCCCACCAAGCCTCCAGTGAAATATCCATTTCTCATCAATGCTTGATGGAGAGGCTTTTTGTGGGGGGGAATAAGGAGACCCTCTGAGCTCTGAATGAGATAAGACAAAAACTGTCCATAGCTCCCTGCATCGGTCTCACACAATAATTTTAGTATTTTGGTTTGGTTTAAACCCCAAAGTGGACAAACCAATTTCACTATCAACAGAGAAAAAAAAAAAAAAGACAAACTAACCCCAACCACCATGGGCTGTACATACTGCAAGGTTTTGCTTTTGGTAACTGGTCAAAAAGAGGGTTAATTTGAGTTAATAATGATGAAACTCTTTAGAAATCTTTGAAATAGAGTTTAACCTGCCATGCTGTCACAATCTAAACTGGAACAGCTATACTGACAGAGTTGTAAATATTTCCCTTTGAAATCACAACAGTCCAGTATAGGCTGCCTCTAGTAAAATCCTCCCTCCTGGCTGATTAAGTCAGTTGCTATGGTAACAGAGTTAGCCGCAGCAAGTACCAGAAAATCATTTTTCATCCCCAGCATGATGCCTCCCCTTTTCACGAAGTAATGTCAACACTCAGACAGGCAAAATAACAGAAAAGAAAAGCCCTAATTGTGGACACTCTGGAAGTCACAATCTCTTACTGGCTCCACTAATCCAGATCCCCCACATCACCCCATCACCTGATGCTTACCCAGAAAATTGTTTTAATTCATCCTGCCCTGCATCCTATTACAAATCTCCCTTCTCTTTGGACTGGTTTTTATAGTTACAGTGTCATTCTATAGTCCTCCACAGATGTTCACAGGCAGCCAGGAGTCAGATCAGTCTCAATATCCTTCCTAGGGTCCCATTCATCCACACTCCAATTACAAACACATTCTGCAGGATCCTTCCCTGAGAAGGTAAATGTGCCATCATCCCCTCCAAAGTGACTCTGCATCCTAAGTTTCTTATTTCATCCCATGATGGGGCTACTTTCCTAAATATCCCTGATTCATAATTCTGGTGTAACTTTACTTCCCCATCTCTTCTGTTCCACAGGTCCCACCAGCTGCTAAGTTATTCAGATACTTCTTTGTCATGTTCCTTGATTTCAATCCTTCCTCTGCCCTCCCTCACAACTTTTCAAATTCAGAAACTGCTTAACCTATACTTTGTGACCAACCTCCCTGTTGGCATCATACTCTCTCATTTTCCCTCACTCTCTTATTTTAATATTGAGATCCAAAAATATTTTTCTTTTCTCAGTGTTGAAAAAGAGAGCATTCCTTGTAGGACAAAACCTGCCCATATTGAGGAAATGAATGGTCAAATAAGCTACTTTGGGGCAAAAGCTCGGTCTGAAGGGCCTAAAATTAGGTGGAACTGATGCTACAGTAGGGGAGGGGAAGAATTTGTCTGTTACAACAGCAAATGAGGAAGGAAGTGGGAGACAGAAAGATGGGAACTCCAAACCTTTAGTGAAGTGAGCGGAGTCACAAAATGTCTAGTTAAAGTGGGTTTTATTTTTTTTCTTTAGTGTATTTTGTAGGTTTTGAGTGTGTGAATGTGTGGCAACTAGTAAAATTGCTGTGTTTATCACCCGGATTGGTATGGGCGAGACTTGGGCAGCCAGTTCTGTTAGGCAGACAATGGAGTTAAGAAAAATGTATGAAGAAGTCAGATATTCTCAAAATCTTATAAGGGCTCTGGATTCTCATTTGCCACGTGTTCAAGTATTTGATGTATGTTTACATAAATCCCTGAGGAATAGAAGACCCCTGCTGATGCCTAGCTTCCCTTTTAGTGAATTTATGTAATTTTATAGGCTGCTTTTAATCCTTTCTGGCCTAAGTGAGATCATAAAAGTAAGCAAATAAAGAATTTTAAAATAATGTGGAAAAGGGCACTGCTTATAAATTGTGATTATAACCTTATCAAAACTATTCATTGGGGAAAAATAACTTAAAAGGAAATATGTCAAAATGATCAACTATGTTTGGTAGTGGGATTATGAGTAACTTTTTTTTCAAACATTCTGTAATATGGTTAAATTACTTTAGTTTTAAATTTTAAAAAGGTAACTATGAAGGCTATTTAACAACATGAGGAGTTGATCATGATAGAATGTTAAGATTAAAAATTATAACAAAAGTAGTACTTCAGTATGTCTGCAATAACATGAAATAAAAATGCATGTAGATAGGAGGTGGAAGGGATCTTAAAAGTTGTCACAGTTTGATTTTTTTCTAGGAGGCAGATTCTAAGACAGAGTTGGATTCAGGATGTTTATCAGGAAATACCCTTAGGATCAAGACCTGTAGAAAGAAGGAAGAGGAATCAGGAATGGGCAGAGAGGGGAGTCTAGAGGAACTGTCCCATTAGAGTTGTCCCACATTAGGCCAGAATACCTGGTCTGCATACTCCCACTCAGTCATTGGATGTTGGCCACTGAGGAAGAAGGTGAGCTTGGGAGAGTCAGTTCTCTCCGTCCAGGGGCTGCCAGCTGAAAGGTGTCTCATAACAACACTCTTAGGAGCTAAGGCAACAGGTCCTTCCCTGAAGGTCGATCTGACTCACACATGTCCATATTCAGGACAAAATAAAAACATTTTATATAGAATGGTAGGCTAAAATGTCAAATTTTTTTGTAAAAATCATTTTTAATATTGCTACATCATCTTTTTATAGCTATAAAATGAGGATTTTCAGCTGAGGCAGGTGAATTGCTTGAATCCGGGAGGTGGAAGTTGCAGTGAACTGAGATTATGCTTCTGCACTCCAGCTTGGCAAGAGAGCAAGACTCCGTCTCAAAAAAAAAAAAAAAAAAAAAAGAGGATTTTCATAGTATTACTCTCATAGCACTGTTGTGAAGATTAAAAAGATAATCACTGTAAAGCACAATGCTTGACAAAAAGTGTACAATATGATTACTGTTCATTGTTTTAACATTTGCCAAGTTATACTACCCTGAGGAGTCAGTGCTCTTCTTGTAACTAGTCAGTGCCAAATCACTTTTTTTTTTTTGCACCTGCCCCTTATATTTCTGCTTCCTGGCATTGAAAATGATGTAAGGATGTAATGCGGGAATTGTGCTATCTTGTGAACATACAATGACAACCAAGGGGACAATAGGCCAAAACTGAGAATGGTGAAGCAAGGGAAGAAAGATCTATGATTGGCATCTTGAAGGTACCAAAAAACCATTATGCCATCTATACCATTCTAGACTACTCATTAAATAAATAATAAATACCCTTATGATTTAAGCTACTCTTAGTTGGGCTTTGTTACTTAAAGCCAAAAACATTCCTAACTAATATGTAGGGAAACAGAAATAGATGAAAGATTGGGAGGAAAAAGTGCATAACATTTATAAGCTGGCATGAGCTCTGTAAATTAGTAGAATTGTATGAATATGGGAACATCCTAAATGTCACTTAATGATAAGGTTACTTCTGACTATATCTGTTTCAAGTTTATCCATGATTTAATTTTCTGAATACCTCCCTTCCCATGATACAAAACAAATTAATCCCCACTTTTCCTTTAAGCCATATAGAGATGTGTGGGAAAAAGAAAGGATGTTAATGAGATTTTCTGTTTACTGGTATACACCAGTGTGGCCATTAACAACAAAAAAACAACAACAACCCTTCATTTAGTAAAATGCAGCTGCTAGAACTTTTGTAAAAAGACCTGCATCCTGACAATTCCCAATTGTACCTATAGTAAGTAGTTCCTAAATGTGAGCCATTTATCCTCTTTATTATTCAGCAGGTATGGTGCCTGTGGAGTTGGAAAGACACTTTAATTTCCATTTCTTAGGAAAGCTGTATGGACATAACACACCTGATGACTGGTATAGCTCACAGGGGGAAGACATTTAGGAACCACGGGCAAAAGCCACTTTCCAGAATATTCCCAATAAATGTGAAGTGGAGAAAAGAGTAGACTTTAGTGCACCCCAAATTTTTATTCTTCACCCTCACTAAGTGTTGCTGCTTATCCAAGGTAAATTTCAAATTTTTCTATTGTCCACCTCATATATTTAAAAAGCTACAGAAATAATTTCCTGAGTTATTATTTTTGAAGAGTTTCAAGAACTGTCAAGTTTTGAATTGGAACACTATGAAAAATGAGACTGAGTGTCTGAGATGGCTTTTAAGAATAAGGTGAATCTGTTCCAAAAGAGGTGGATAAAATGATCTACACCCAGGTCTACTGATCATGGGCACTAATACACATAGGGAAGATGGCAATTATTTAGCAAGATATTTCCCCAGGTTGGTGGCACTTTTTTTTATTTACTTATACCCCAAATCCTGTTCTGTTATGGCTCTTAACTTTAAGTGGATGACTGCACGTGTGTCCCAGTGAGATGATTTCTCAGTTCATGGTTGAATTCCACAGGACTAACAGAAAAGCTCCCTGCCACTCTCTGCTGGAGTTGTGCTTCTCTTCCAGATCGCAACACTTTCCAGCTCTGACACACTGGTATATCCTTCCATATCTGTCTCTTGGCTGCTCACAAGCTTGAGCATTTATCTTTAACCCATCAAAAGTCATGCAGAAGCCATGCATATAATGCCTGTGTAGCCTGACTCTACTCTCAGGATCTGTTTGCTGCTTTATCTCAGCACATTAGGTGAATCCTGAACTGTGAGGACAGGCACTGAAGCAGCTGGCAAGTCAGGTGCCACAAAGCCCCCATTGGGACCAAGTGCCTATATGCCCAACCAGCTCTCACTTCTTTTGTTCATGCTTTCCTCAAGCCCTCTGCTCATCAGAAACGACTCAGAAATACCCAGCATGAAACACAAGTTAAGCAAGCAAAGTCCTTTGCTTCAGGGTGCCTACAGGGCCCTAAATCAGACTAAGTGATGAGAGGTCCCAAAAAGGCCGACATAGCACAATAATGAAACTCTAAACAGATGCATCAAATGTATAATGGACTGGGGAGTTACTTTTTAACCTCAAGCCAAAGAAACTGGCATAGAAAGGACCAATTTTAATGGATGAGAAAAAGAAATACTTGGCAGAGGGATTAAATTATTCCCTCTTATTCATACATTGCATGACTTGGTAGCAGAAACAAAGCTACTGAAAATTTTCTCCTAGATTAGAGACTATTCCTAGAGATCTCTTTTTAGTTTAAATAAGGGTAACACAATGTTGGGCAGTGTTTTCCAAAACGTAGGATGAGAGCCCTTTTGCCCAGAATTACCAGGGGAGCGCTTGTTTAAAACCCAATTGTTCTGACACCATCCTAGACCTTAATCAGAATCTCTGGGGGATAGGAATGCTAGGAGTGTGTATTTTAACCAGACCCCAGATGATTATTACGTGTCCTCAAATTTGAGACCTATAGATTTAGGGAAATGAAATTTTACTAACATCATCTCTGTTTCCCAAATGTGCCTAGAGCCCTGAGGCTCTTGTTAAATAGAGTCCTGGGCCACTCCTCTGGAGATGCAGTTTCAGTAGGTCTGAGTCAAGGCCCTGGAATCTGTATGTTCCATAAAAGCCCCAGGTGATTGTTATGATGGGCAAGTTTGGGTAATTCTGATACAAGATGATTGCTTAGAGCATATCTCAGTTATACTTCATAAAAATAAAACTGACATTTATCAAGTCCTTACAACTAAACACTCTGTTGAATGTTTTACTGTGTTAGCTCACCTCAAACCAATCTTATGAGGTAGGTAGTTTTATGACACTTATTTTTTAGAACAGGAAGATAAAACTTTGCAAAAGTAACTCTAGGTCACATATCTAGTAAGTAGTGGAGACAGAATTTGAACTCAAGGCCCAGGAATCTAGGATTCCTGTTCATTCCCATGGGACTATCCTGTGTATCTTTATATATCAGACAACTGCCAGAACTGAGTCACTCTACCTTAGATTTTCTACTGTATTTATACCTGTCGATTTTCATTTTCTTGGTTTTGCAATTTTTTGAAACAAGGCTTAATACTCCAGGTCATAAAGCCTATTCCTCTTTGTTTTACGAAGTGTTTTTCTAACCAAAGCCTTATTTTTCGATTTTTATTAAAAAATTTTTTTTCTGTGTACAATATAATACCAAATTCACTTCTTTGTGGGACCACTGGAAGTTTCTGTACTATTAGCTTCTCCTTCAGTGACCTCGTTGACTCTGCTTCTATGTCACAGCACAGAACTCAGGATTATGACTGCCAAGGGACTAAAATGGATGCCACAAAATCTCCCTCTTAGCAGCTGGAACAAAAAAGCTTTGATCTTAGGTGTTCCTGATGTTTTTTTAAACTATGTCTATTGTTTGCACATAAATCTGAGTCAGACTGATCTCCTGAGCCATGAACTAATTTTGAAATCTGTTGAAGTTTGTAAAAAAACAATTCTCAGAAATCAACTTTCTGTGTATACACATTGCCTGGGACTGTGCTACTTCAGTGAATGGGTTGTGTCAGGGTTAGAGAGGGACATAGAGAGGTCTCAGTGGGAGGAGAAGGGAGTGGGTAAAGGGTGAAATTTTCCGTTATTCCAACTCTGAAGAAGAACATCATCCTCATTAACAGCTCATAGGAAATGAAACATATCTAAACTGCAGGGATTATGGTTTAAACAGGAAAAAGAAAGGTTTGTAACTGATCCAATTAGAGATTATTTGACGTCTCAGCCAACACAACATGATGGGACTAACTCAAATGTATAATAATTACATATGTCTATGGAACAAGCTGCAGACAAAGGTTATGGGCTTTCAGGGCACAAGCTCTCTCAGATAACCCTTGCAGTGTCTGAACAGAATGTACACTAACCAGAAAGGAAGATCGATGAATCCTTTTAGGCAGGTGACTATTCCCAACTATACATGATTTGTAACATAATCCAGAAATGTGTATTCCCAGTCTGAATTTATTTTTCCTACCTTCCTCTGTTTTGCTCTTATGAGTAATTCCTGCTCTTAGAGAAGGCTCTTCTCACCCTTTTTCTGATAACCTTTGATATTTCTATGTAGGTAGAAGGATACCTCATGACAGTTATATTTGAATGGCAATTGTTTTACTTGTCCTAGATGGGGAAATTTGTGTTCCCCAGGTAGGATGGTCTGTCTCAAGATACAGCCAGATGTGACCCAATGTGGAGAATGAAGCCCATCTGTGAAGAGTCAGAACTTGGGTCCAAAGAGCTGTACAATCGGGTAGGCAGGTCTGGGGAAAGGGGCTTCCCACACCCCGACTCAACCTGAAGTCTAACAGGCTTCTAAAGGCCAGCCACGCCATGCTGTCCTTATATACTTTTACATTTATTTAATAAACATCTATAAAGAGCTTACTGTGTGCAAGGCACCATTCTAATCACTTTACAAAGACTCACCCATGGAATTCTCATGATAACCCCTTGAGAGTAATGCTCTTATGATCTCCACCACACAGAGGAGGGGAACAAAGGCATTTGCTCAAAGTCAGCCAGCCAGGAAGTAGTAGAGCCAGGCTAGGAGGTAGGTTCCTGAGTCCACTCTCTTCTTTAGCCGTATCCTGTGCTGTTCCCAAGAAAAGCCTAACATGAGATAATGGGCCATGTCATGTCAGTGAAGAGTCAGACAGGAGCAAGTGGCACTCAGAAGTCCAGGCTAAACGGGGCATAAAGAAAGTCTAAGGAAAGGTGGCCAGGCGTGGTGGCTCATGTCTGTAATCCCAGTACATTGGCAGGCCAAGGCAGGCGGATCACCTGAGGTCAGGAGTTTGAGACCAGCCGGGCCAACATGGTGAAACCCTGTCTCTACCAAAAATACAAAAATTAGCTGGGTGTGGTGGCGGGCGTCTGTAATCCCAGCAGCTCGGGAGGCTGGGGCAGGAGAATTGCTTGAACCCAGTATGCGGAGGTTGCAGTGAGCCGAGATTACGCTACTGCACTCCAGCCTGTGCAAGAAGAATGAAACAAGGAAAGGAAAGGAAAGGGAAAGGGAAAGGAGAAAGGAAGAAAGGAAGAAAGAAAGAAAGTCCAACTAAAGGTAGGAACAGCACTTAGGCTATCAGGGTCAGAATAGCCTGGGGTCGGGAAGGAGGCTCTGAACCAGGGGTGGTTGCCTGGTGGGGCATATATATTCAAAGGATCATTCTTGTTTCTGATTTGTCATAAAATATGCATATGGCTAAACATACTCTTTTGATTAAAAAATCCATTCATTCACCTATTTACTCATTTATTCACTCATGTGCTCATCATTTATCTGTCAGTCATCCAACAAACATTTACTGAGTATGTCTTACGCGTCAAGAACTTTGCTGAATGCCAGGGGAGAAAATAATAAACCATAGACCATACACTACAATTTTAAGATTTAATAATATCCCTAACTGAAAGTACAAGTTCCTTCTGAGAAGCCCAGTGAATAATTTACATTCAAACTTGTTTAAAAATGAACGAATGCTAGATTGTAAGTTAGAAAGGAATACGTTTGTCCATGATCTAGTAGTAATGCACGTTCAATGTGGATCTTCACCATTTTAATTGAATAAGTCAGTGTTTCCCTATTGCTAAACTGATATTAAAAATAAAAAATAACAGGAGATGAAAATATAAATTTTGACTTCAAATTCCTTAAAAAGAAAAAAGAAAACTATAGGTACTATTTGAACCATACATTTAAACTCCAAATCAACATTATTGCTTAAGCAATTGTTCTTTTATGAAAAAGGATACATTGATTTTTATGTCATTAGTAGGGTATAGCTTTTTAATAGACAAGGTAAATAAGTAGGCAATTTAAATCAAGGTGTCCATTAAATAAATTGGGTAAATTAGGATTTACTTTAGATTTGTGGTTCTCAAATATTTTGGTCACAACACCATTTTCCAAGTCTTAAAAATCATTCAGGACTCTAAAGAGCTTTCATTTCTGGGGATTATATTTATCAGCAGTTATGATATCAGAAATAAAACCGAATTTTAAAAATATTTGATTGATTCAAAAGAACAATAAGCCAATTGCATGTTGACCTAATTAACATATTTACGACAAATGTGTTTTCTAAAACAAAAACATTTAGTGATAAGCGTGGCATTGTTTTACATCTTTAACATCTCTTGACTGTCAGCTGGATTCTCATGTTTGTTTTTGCTTTCAATCTGTTACAATATGCTATTCGGGTTGAAAAAATTCAAACTTCACAGAGACATATAGTTGAAAAGGAGACAAGCATTTAGGTAGCCTTTTATAACTGTGGATAGCCTTCTTTGACATAACATCAAATTTCAACAGGCAGTAGTTTCTGAAAGGTAAGCTTCATTGTGGGATGTGAAATGATTAACAGTGAACTTTTGGTACTCTGTAACATTAAAATCCACGGGTCTATCTTGCACTTTGAATAGATCTTTACCCATGTATATTTTTTACAAGATTACATATTGGTAAATATAAATTCAAATATTGATATCAAAAAGTAAATGATATTAAAAAAATCACATTTTTGACTGGGCACAGTGGCTCACACCTGTAATCCCAGCACTTTGGGAGGCTGAGGCAGGCAGATCATTTGAGTTTGAGACAGCCAGGCCAAGATGGTGAAAACCCGTCTCTACTAAAAATATAAAATTAGCCGGGTGTGGTGGTGGGCACCTGTAATCCCAGCTACTGGGGAGGCTGAGGCAGGAGAATTGCTTGAACCTGGGAGGTGGAGGTTGCAGTGAGCTGAGATCACTCCACTGCACTCTAGCCTGGGTAACAAAGCAAGACTCCGTCTCAACAACAACAAAAAAATCACATTTATGAATACCCATAAATCTCATAAAAATGTCTTCAAGCATTGTGAAGCGGACAAATTCACAGTGGAAGATAAAAGTTTTCCAAAATTCTAATCTCTTACAAGTTGAAACTTTATTATTAGCACAAAACACAAAATCAGCAACATTAGCAAAAAATGTTAGTCCTGGCAGTGACAGGCTACTTTGTTAATTTTCCAGAAAATATCTGCCAAAATACCCCACTGAATAACCACAGTTTGTATTTTCTTTGTTCATTCAAGTAAAAATGGTGTCCTGTAAATAAAGCAGCTAGCTCAGCTTGCAACCCAAATTGATTTTCCTGAGACAACCATCTTCCTTCAGGATGCAGCAGAAGTGAAATTCACTGAGTTGCTGTAATATTGGAAATTGTTCCTGCTGTAACATCTTTTATTTACTTTTCATCCAGCAGGCATTCAGCAATATTTGACTTTAAAATTGTAAAAGCTCTCTCAGTTATTGGTTATGCTCTTATGGTTAATGCAATATGACTATTTATCCTAGAAGATGCTTCAGGGAGTTTTCATTTCTAGTTCAAAAATTTGTAACAAATCATTTTTGGCATTTAAAGAGCTCATCAAGTCTACAATTAAAATATTCAATTTTCCTTCTTTAAACTATGAGTCATTGCCCTCAAAACTGACCACAACTTAACTGACACACTATATCATCTGAAATTTTTCTTTTTCATAAGACCCACTATGGCAAATTATTAACATCTAAAAAGTGAGGGAAACATAGTTTTCATCATTTGTTTGTTTCATTTAAAGTTTTGCATGATTTCTTTAGAAAGTCAGAATTCTCTGTTACGTCAGTTTTCACATTTTTCGGTATCTTTAGACACAGATGGTACAACTGTGGGTTGAGAAAGCAAGTCTTCTAATTTCCCTTTTGTAGACCAATAATCTTTCCTTAAATACAAGAAAAATATACTATAATTTAAAAATTCTGTATTAAAGATTATCGGACTGTAAAGTAAGTTTTAGATATAATTTAAAACATAAAAGTTTTCATAAGATTTAAAAATTGTTATAAAATTGCATGCATAATATGATCCCATTTATACAGAATTATGTGTGTGTGTATATAAACATAGAAAATTTATGCTGAACGTTCACTGACATGTTCATGGTGATAATCTCTGAGAGGTGGGAATTTAGCCATTTTTGCTTTCTTCCTTTATACCTTGAGTATTGCCTAGGTTTTCACATGTATTATTTAGAGCATTTTAAAAGACATTTTCCTTGTTTGTTGCAGGGAGGGAAGCCTGTTCCCTACGGTGAGCAGTCATTGTGCAAATACCTTGGCGGATGTTATAACTGCCCTAATGCATGCCGCCTTGTGATGTGATGTGGTCAGGATGAGTGCGACTAGTCAGATGATTTGATAAGTTTGTGTGGAAGTGATTTGGGAGAGAAAATTGTCCATGCTAATCAGAGTCTGCAAACGTGGATGTGAATGCCAAAACATGAATATTCTAATTTAACTTATTAAGAGAACTATAACTGTCATAGCCTGCTGGATTATCAACTCATTGTCTTCCAAATCACAGAACTGATTAGAGAAAACAAACTTTAGAGTTACAGAATGCCAGAATTGGAAAAGAACTTAGAGATCATCTGGCTTACTTCTATCATATTACAGATGAGAAAACTGGGCCCCAGGAAGAAGAAGTATGTCTTCCAGGTCGCGTGGAAATTTAAAACTCTGTGTGTGTGTGTGTGTGTGTGTGTGTGTGTGTGTGTGTGTGTGTGGTGAGGAGCAGCGTCATTTGGGAGGCCTGACACCAAGTCCACATTGGAGCCATGATTTATCAGCCTTGGAGGAATAGTGACCCACCCCTGACTCTCCATGTCTCCCTTATCGACATCTCCAAAATTTTCTGTAAGCTTCCTGTCACAATTTCCAAGATAGCTGCTTATCCTGGTGTCATTACATTTTACTATATAAGTTTCCTGTTTCCTTCAGAGGGGCCACTTCATTCTCACATATGCTATCTAAACCTTAAGGCAGATGGAACAGCAATGTACGCTGTGTTCATGCTTATTAGTATCAACTGCAGACTAAATCTTATGTGCAGACTCCAGGGATCAGTCTCTGTTGAACACATTCTCTATTCTTTTAGTGTATTTACTGTAAGGATCATTAGACAGAGCAGCAGTAGCCTGTGGACTGTGAGCAATGGACTGGGAGAAAATGAAGGTTGACACTCAAAAGTCTATTGAAGGTACATTCATTGCCCCCAAAATTGCTTAAACCTACAAAATGTAACGCCAGGTTCAACTGAATGTGGCTGCTTAGCAATCTCAAAATCATTTTGGAAACAGTTGGGGTACACATTCGGATTGTTCAGAGAAACAGAACTACTAGGGGGGTAAAGAGAAGAGGAGAGAGAGAGACAGACTGCACACCTGGCTTTTTCACGTTCTTGTATTTGCTCCCCAGTCTGTCCTCAGCCCTGACCATCAAAATCCTACTTCCTGACGAAGCAGCTCAAATACCAAATCCATCCAAAATCTTTACAAATGTTCAAATCTAAAATAACATGTTATTCATCTGTGTTTCCCAGAAGAATAGGTTTCTTAATGATTCTACAAAACAAAAACGAAAAACATTCTCCCTTATACATAGGTCTTTTAAAATGCATTCTTCTGGATGTAAGCATCCTGAGGACAGGGAGCATCCCTACATCTTCACAGCACAGGCACTCACATATTCAGTTCACTGCAGAGCTAGAGAAACAGGGAAGTGGAACAATTTCTCAAGGTCACCCCACAGGACAAGAATACTTAGAGATAAGGCAAAGTCTTGTTGTAATTATCTACCCCCCTACTACTCCTGCACTGTGCCGTCTGGGGTCACCTCATCCCCACCTGTACATCCAGGCTGTATGATTCTGGCCTTAGCTGAATGAATATAAGGGGTGCAAAATCAATTTATTAGCTCAGCCTGAGTTCAGCTAACTTTGCTCTTGCCTTGGACTCATAAGTCCAGACCTTGAAGGGCTAGATTTTCTGCCCTTCAGCACACGCCCTCATAGCTGAGGTGAAACAATTATGAGCTTATAAGAGTTTCACGAGACCACGGCCTTGGGTAGGGACTGAAGCTGTGGGCTCAGGAGTCAAGAGATCTGCATATGAGTTCTAAATGTTACTCCCACCAGCTAAGGAACTTGGTTAATTACGCAACTTCCCCTAGCATCTATTTCGCCATCTGCAAAGTAAGAATTATTAATACAATGCAGTTTGTAAGGTTTAGTGAGGAAGACATGAGATGCAGTTTGTGAAAGTGCTTTACAACATTGCTACAGATCTCAGTTATTCTTGAGATCAGGTCCCCCATGGACTTCTCACTCCAGCCCTTCTGCCCCAGAAACACTTTAAATGAGGGGCCTGGTCCCAATACACCAACCTTTCAACTAGGGCCAGATTAAGACCTTTATATAAACTAATGTTAAGTGTAAGGAATTATAACACAACATTCTTATATTTCCTAGGACAATAGCTTTGAGGATATTTTTGAAACAGAACATTCTTTCAATAGGATACTCAAGGCCCCTGTTTTGCTGCCCCAGGCACATTGTGGCATCAGCCTAGTGGTGAGCCAGCATGGCCTTCCTCTCGCTTTCATGACCTGAGGCCTGGCTTTCTCCTGACTGAATCAGCTGAAGCCCTCATCCCTGACTACCCTGGTCTGACTCACTTGTTCTAGAAATGATGAGGTAGGAGAAAAGATCAGCAAATGGCATGGTCTAGATGGAAACAGAGTTCTTACCTTGACATCAGTCATTTGAGAGAGGGCAAGCCAGTCAGGTGAGATGAGAGCAGATGGCTCATACTTGGAGTAACTCTGGTTGAGTGAGGCAGAACTGTTTTCTCTAGGTGAGATCTGAGAGTTGGGTATGCATCTTCTGTGCCAGAAGGCACGATCAGCTATTCCAATTCAGAAAAGTTATGTTTTGCTACTTACCCTTCCTCTCCTGTGTTGCCTCTTTTCTCATGACTGGAGCATTTTAGCAGATGGGAACACTGGATCCTCCAGGTACCTGGCCTTACTGCCTTTATAGACATCCGCCAATCCCTTCACTCCTTAAGTTATGGCCTTAACTCCTCTTACCCACTGATATGGTTTGGCTCTGTCTCCACCCAAATTTCACCTTGAATTGTAATAATTGCCACTGTCAAAGCCAGGACCAGGTGGAGATAATTGAATCATGGTGGAAGTTCTTCCTGTGCTATTCTTGTGATAGTGAGTCCTCACAAGATACGATAGTTTTATAAGGGGCCTCCCCCTTCGCTCGACACTCATTCTTTCTCCTGCCACCCTGTGAGGAGGTGCCTTCTGCCATGGTTGTAAGTTTCCTGAGGCCTCCTCAGCCATGTGGAACTTTATAAATTGCCCAGTCTCAGGTATGCCCTTATAGCAGCATGAGAACAGATTAATATACCCATTTATGCCCAGTCTGAAAGAGCTTTCAAATAACCTTGGCTCAAGGTAAAGCTAATCTTTATAACTTAAGCTTCAGTTTCTCCTCCAGGAATCCTGTTATGATTCCTTAATATGGAGTGAGGGTTCTGTCTCCACCTCTCATATCACTTTTTGCATATTTCTTATGTAGCATTAGATGCACTGTAATTGCTAGTCTATTTATTTGCATGCCTAATTAAACTAAGGACTTTTTCATTAAAATAAAAGATTCCATTATACTGAGGGATGGAACTATTACCCCAGAGTAGGCTCAGAGGACATCAGGAATTCTAAGTCACCAAAGAGATCAAACTGATGGGTGACAATACAGACATATATACACAAGCTCTTCCAAATACTTCCATATTACTTAGGTGCTTGCCAATCCTGGAGAAAGGGAAATCCATATTATCCGTAGGTCTTGACTACATGTGGACAGGGGGGTTCATCAGCATGGCAAAGTGCCAAATGCTAAAAGAAATCGGCCCATGGACTATGACGTAGAAATAAATTATGTAGATAGTCGTTGCTTTCTTATTTTCTTTTCACTTGCCTGCCATGCTGTGATTTAGCATTTATGAGCTCTGCAGTGAATCAGTGTTTTAAGAAAATAGATCCTTTTTCTCTTGACTCTAAGGTTACATAGAAATTTGTTATGCAATAAAAACAACATTAACATTCTCTGAAAATATTCCCGTGGAACATACCTTCTAGGGCTCTCCAAAAGCTCCAAAGAAGTGTTTCAAAATTTTTCCTTTAAAGAACAACTTGAGTCTAGCACCTCTCAGAGGAAATGCCAGCCTCAATTTTTCTTGGCTTAATTTCATTTCAAAAATAGTACACTTTCTTCTTCCTCCTCTCAAGCTCTGCTCCCTAGTCCTAGGAATAAAAGGAGTCCCAGCAAAGCAGCTGCATTTCATAGATAATAAAGGTAAGAGCAAAAGTAATGATATTGAAGACAAAAGTACATTAGAGAGAAACGACAAAACCAGTGACTAATTCTTTAAAAAATGCTAATAACTAAAACTTTGAAAGTACTGATGAATGAGAGGAGAGGGAGAGAGAGAGCAGGTAAATAGTAGAAATAAAAAAATGACTTTAACTACATATATAGAAAGAATACCAAGAATAAAATAATTTGAACAAATTTTTTGCCAATAAATTAGAGAAGTTAGATAAACCATTTTCTAGGTAACATGCTAGCAAAAATAATTCAAAGAAAAAAATCACAGAACCAAACAGACTTAAAAATATTAAAGACAATCTATAAAGGAATTTTAAAAACTGCCCATGGGTTCGGGAAAGAGTGCTGAAACAGTTTTACAAGTGAGATCTACCAACTGTTAATGGACCAGATTCCTGTCATGTAGGAATTATACCTTAGATTCTTATGCTGCAATGTCATAGATATGTGTCTCTCACCTTCATTAGGCCTCATCTTCCATCTATCAAGGTATAAATTTATCCATGTATAAGGCTGGCTTATACATTCTGTCCTAGAAATGTGTTCTAGATCTTCTCTAGGACAAGGAGGGACCTTCTACTCTATGGTGGAACACACAGATCCTAGAAGAGACCACGTTTGGGGATTTTTCCCCTGCTAACAAACAAACAAACAAGAGAAACAGGAGAAAAAAACCCAAAACCTGGTCTGTTCTAGGATCTGTGTGTTTCCTTAAAGTCTTAGTTTGATTATGTCACAGGTAGTGTGAGTGACTCCATTTTGGTTTGTTCTGCTCTGTTGGGGCCTTGTGCATGAGTTCAGTCGAAAACAATGGCCTCCCATAATTTTGTTAAAAAACTCCCCTTTTTGGTCAGGTTCTCACTTACGTGAGAGTGTGACCAAAACTTAGGGCTTTTGTGTCACTCTTAGTTACCATCATTTTGGGTTTCTGGTCTCAGCATGTCATTCACAGGTTACAGTGCCCTCATGGTCACACATTTCTTTCAACTCTTGTCATTCCAGTTGGAGAGATCATTTGACTTTCTAGAGATGGCTGCATGCAAAAATTTAAATCTTTTGAGAGAATACAGCATACCAGGGAGACTACTATTATGAATATCAGGAGCATAACATGAATAGTTACCCAAGATCCCCACAGACCAAACCACCTAAAATTAAATAGATCAAAGAATAAGCTAGATAAAGGGTCTGCCTGCTTAACTAAGCAGTCTCTTCATTAATCCCCTACAGCTGAATCTCTGTAATATCTGATGTGATGTATTTCTCCACAAGTGCCAGCAGCTGCACAGATACTTCTCTGTTTAGCCAGTAAGTAATCTACAGCAATTCTATTATTTAGCATAATTTTCACAAGAGAATTTAAAGTCTGTTTTGCAACCATAGCCTTTACAATAGAATCTGCTATAGAGCTTATTATGAGGGATACATTTCTAATCATTGTCTCTTTTACCCCAAACCATGGGGGAAAAGGACCTAATAAATAATGCCTTTCTAGAAGAGTGAGGACCTCTTGGCATTGTTCTCTTTAACCCATGATGTGGGTTAAGAAGAGTGAACCAATGTGTTGTTTCTGACTGATTATGAGGCCACATATGTATCTTTAAAATTTCTTACCTTCATTGGGCCTCATCTTCCATCTATCAAGGTATAAGCTTATCCATGTATAAGGCTGGCTTCAAAATCCTTCACAAATAAAAGTATACACAATTAGTGCACACAACAGACCTCCTTTTCACTTCTATTGTTCATAGAAGCATAAGCAAGGGAAAAAATAGTCAAAGATGAGAGTCTCATGATAGTAGAGAAGTCTTGATGCATGATCTTGGGAAAAAGCTGTTCATATCAAGGATGCAATCTTCTTCTGGGGAGAAACTTCCTTGATTAGCTTTCCCTTAAGGGTTCCAATGGGTATAGTTTCAAGGGTGTGGATGAACCCGTCTCAGCTGTGAAATTATTAGCCCAAGGTTCAAGGTCCTGAAGTTTTGCTGCAGTGTGGATGCCAAGGGCATTCTTTCTCTGAGGTTCTCAGAAGATCCGATCTTCAGGTTCTAAATTATGAAGGGGTTGATGGTCCTCAGTAAGTGAACAATGAAATGCTTTCTTTACCTGGTGAAAATACATGGTGGTATAATAATCTACTGTTATAACGTCAGCCCTCTTGCATGGGAAAGCTTTTATACAACCAGAAAACATGCACTGAAAATTTCAACTCAATGAAATCCCTCTATAAATGTCTGAATGGCCCGTCAAGTAGCCAAATGTACCCAAAGCTTTGTCTTCCAAGGAATATGGGTTTCACAAACCAAACATTGGTCATAAACTATTTTAGCAATTTAGAAATCACCACACCAATATATATTTAATTTGGATCATTTTATGTTTTCCATGATGAGTCACACAATGCAGAACTTTTAATAACAAAAGTTTTGAGGACTCAGAAAGGACAAGGCAGCCCTCGTGGTTCTCTGTGAGCCCATGCTTAATGTTGGACTTATGTTCTCTTGAATACCAGTTGTTTATCCAATTTAGGTGCATAGCACTGATAACTAATGGATTATCATAGGTAATTTGACTTAGACCACGGAGTTCATTTAAACTGTATATCTAAACAAGTTCAGTATTGGTTGATTTAGCATGAAAGTCTGGCAAAGTATTTTCTTGGTATTCAATTAATTTTTGTTCTACCTGGGTTAGTGATTTTATAAACCAGTCAGTCTTTTCATTAAAGTTATAGGAATTCTTACCTGTATTCAAGAGTGCTTTTCAGGGTCCTTTCCATCCTTTCATAAACCTCCTAAAATATATCATATTCTAGGATTTTCAGTGCTTGTGAAGTTTTCAGAAACTGCATCAGAATTAAGCAATTAACTGTGGAAATGACTTTAAACAGTCATAAAAACAAAATTGACATGGAAATTTGGTTATTTCTGTGATCTACAATAACTAACATAATACCTGATATGGTTTGGCTCTGTGTCCCCACCCTAATCTCATCTTGAATTGTACTCCAATAATTCCCATGTGTTGTGGGAGGGTCTCAGTGGGAGATAACTGAATCATGGGGGTGGTTTCCCCCATACTATTGTCATGGTAGTGAATAAGTCTCACAAGATCTGATGGTTTTATCTGGGGTTTCCACTTTTGCATCTTCCTCATTCTCTGTTTGCCTGCTGCCATCCATGTAAGACAGGACTTGCTCCTTCTTGCCTTCCACCATGATTGTGAGGCTTCCCCAGCCATGTGGAGCTGTAAGTCCAATGAAACCTCTTTCTTTTGTAAATTGCCCAGTCTCAGGTATGTCTTTATCAGCAGCTTGAAAATGGACTAACATAATAACCATAATTATGATTGATAGTATATATTTAGTCATATTAGAATTTTAGAAATCCCATACAATTTTGGAACATATATTAACATTCACTAAAATATAACCTGAAGAAAAGTAAACATTATTTTTTATTTTGACAATACTTCCCATGTAACTTAACAGGTCAAATAATCCTGTTTACCTATCTTTTGGATGCTTCAGGGGCCCTCTGTATTATCCCAAAGTTAGAGGTTGGAAAAGACAATTTTGAAGCTGAAATTTGATTTTGGGAAGCCTGTCAAATATATTAAAGATTTCAAACACTTGATATAATAAAATAGAATTCCAGGTCACCATAAGTCATTTATTTTGCCAAAATAATGACTCAAAAACTTTAAAAAGGCAAAAACTTTTACTTATTGATAGAGGGAACATTTAGCTTTCCAATCTGTCTCTTGTCTTTCCCTTCTTTTTCCTGTAGTTTATTTAAAAGGCAAGCAAAAATCTTTCATTATCCTTTAATATTAGATGAAAATCTTGTTCAAGAGAGAAAGCCAAATTTCACCCTTGCATTAGTGTACTCTTAATGTCAACCCCAATCTTTAATAAAACTTTACAGACAAATCTGTCCAAACTTAATCAGTTTTTTTTACAATAGCTGCAAAGAAAATTAAATACCTAGGAACTAATTTAACCAAAGAAGTGAAATATTTCCACAATAAAAATTATAAAACACTGGTGAATGAAATTGAAGAGGTCACATAGAAAAATGGAGAGATACTCATTGTTCATAGATTGGAAGAACCAATTATATTTAAATGTCCATACTACCCAAACCAATCTAGAGATTCAATGTAATCCTTATCAAAATACCAATGACATTCCTCACAAAACAAAAGAAACAATCTGAAAAATTTTAAGGAACTGCAAAAGATCCAGGATAGCCAAAACTATTCCGAGCAAAAAGAACAAAACTGTAGGAATCACTTTACCAATTCAAATTATACTACAGAGCTATAGTAACCAAAACAGCATGGTACTGGCATAGAAACAGACACATAAACCAGTGAAGCAGAATAGAGAACCCTGAAACAAATCTATACATCTTTAGTGAACTTGTTTTTGACAAAGTCTCCAAAAGCATACATTGAGGAAAGGACGGTCTCAATAAATGGTGCTGGGGAAACTAGATATCCATATGTGGAAGAATGAAAGTAAACACTTATCTCTTGCCATATACAAAAATAAAATGATTAAAGATTTAAATATAAAACCTTATACAAAGAAACTCGTACAAGAAAACACTGGAGAAAATCTCCAGGACATTGATCTGGGGAAAAATTTTCTTAAGTAATGCCCACAAGCACAGACAACCAAAGCAAAAATGGACAAATGGAATCACATCAAGTTAAAAAGGTTCTGCAGAGTGAAGGAAACAATAAAATGAAGAGACAACCCACACAATGGGAGAACATATTTACAAAGCCCATTTGACAAGGGATTAATAACCAGAATATATAACAAGCACAAACAACTCAATAGAAAAAGAATCTAATAATCTGATTTAAAAATGGACAAAATATTTGAATAGACATTTTTCAAAAGACGACATGCTAATAGCAAACAGTTATATGAAATGGTGCTCAACATCACTGATCATCAGAGAAGCGCAAATCAAAACTGCAATGAGATATCATCTCACCCCAGTTAAAATGGCTTTTATCCAAAAGACAGACAATAACAAATGCCATTGAAGATATGGAGAAAAGGGAACCCTTGTACACTGCTGGTGGGAATGTAAATTACTAAAACTACTAGAAAATAGTTTAGAGGTTCCTTACACAACTAAAAATAGAGCTACCATATGATCCAACAATCCCACTACTAGTAATATCCCCCCAAAAATGAAATCAGGATATTAAAGAGATATCTGCACTCCCATGTTTATTAAAGCACTATTTGCAATAGCCAAGATTTGGAAGCAACTTAAGTGTCCATCAGCAGACAAATGGACAAAGAAAATGTGGTAAATGTACATGATGGAGTAATATTCAGCCATAAAAAAGAAGACCCTGTCATTTGCAACAATACAGATGGAACTGGAGGTCATTATGTTAAGTGAAATAAGCCAGACACAGAAAGACAAACTTTGCACGTTCTCACTTATTTGTGAGAGCTAAAAATTAAAACAATTGCACTCCTGGAGATAGAAGAAGGATGGTTACCATAGGTTGGGAAGGGTGGTGGGAAGATTGGAAGGAAGTGAGGATGGTTAATGGGTACAAAAAATAGAAAAAAACGAGTAAGACCTAGTGTTTTATAGCACAATAGGGTTACTACAGTCAATAATAATTATACATTTAAAAATAACTAAGAGTATAATTAAATTGTTTGTAACACAAAGGATAAATGCTGGAGGTGATAGATATTCCATTTACCCTGAGGGGATGATTACATATTGTATGCCTGTATCAAAATATCTTATATATCCCATAAATATATACACCTACTATGTACCCATAAAAATTAAAAATTAAAAAAAGAAAAGCACTATGTAAATATTAGCCATTATTATTTAAGATTTAATGGTCAAGAGAACAAAAAATAGAAGATTTAGGTGTGAACACACCCCCAAGAATGTTGCTCTACATCTCACAGAACACCTCGTGCACAAATGTAAGGCCTTCCTCTGCAGCCCAAGCTTGTATGCTGGGGCCTGAGGGAACTGGTAGTTATCTGAGAGAATCATTCTGGCACAATAGGACAGAGCTCCACGGTTTTATTACTGAGTGCACAGGTGGCACTTTCTCATAGTACTTTTGAATCTGTACTCTTCCTGAAACTACGCTGAGTGCAGGAAACCCTGTCCTTGCTTTCCTTTGCCACTTCCTAACTAGGTGAGGGAGAGCGTACTTCCTTCTAATGGTTTATTGTGCAGAATTTCCACCTTACAGTTTAGAATAATAAATTCAATATTTTAAAATACGACAAGTATGTATATTAAAAAATACCACAAAATATACAAAATGTAACAAAACCTAGCTGTTATGTAATGATTTTCTGTGATTTTTTTCCTCAAGTAGGTGGCTATTCTGAGAACTGCCTGTGACAATTCTTGTATAAATAAAATAACTTGCTCAGAATGTGGAAACCCTCAGCCTAACAAACACTTGGATGTATTTTAGTAAAAATTTCAGGCTTTTCCTTTACACATGTTTAAAGAGCAATTGCAGAGCACAAATAACTGCTTTTCTCAGCATGTTCTAAATGAGGAAATAGAATTGTAATGCAGCATTGTCTCTCTCTCTCTCCAATTTCATCTCCATTTACTCTTCTTGCTTATTTTAAGGACATCTACACAGGCTGACTCTGTAGATGTAGACACTACAATAAAAACAGTCCCCTTGCTGTTCCAATTACCATGGCCTAAGAGGGCTAATTAGAAAATCCTGTGTCAGAACATAAACTCTGAATTTGAAAAAGAAAGTTGCCAACACATTTTTAGCTTTATCTCCAAGTTCCTAGTTGATATAAAGCTGTGAAAGAAAAATAAGAACTTGGGACCCCAATTCATTATGCCAAAAGGAACAAATGAACCTGAAAGCTGAGTCATGCAAGAAGCTGCCTTTCCTTTTGTTCCTAAGCAGATAGCTAGAGATAAAAAGTTAAATAATTCCAGAGGTAGCTTATCTTACGTAAAGTGCCAATTTATTGAGCATGAGATGAATACATAATTGCCTATTCCCATGCCAGCTTCTCTTCTATTACAACATGAGGATTACTATACCCTACCCCTCTCCCCTCCAGCCTACATTTTCCCTTTAAATATCGAAGCCCTCAAATTTATCTATGGAGAAAGACTCAGGCCACAGACTGTTCCTGTGGGTCCATGTTATTTTCTTCCAGGCATGTCTTTAACCTTGGCAAAATGAACTTCTGAATTGATTGAGACCTGTTTCAGATACTCTTTGGTTTATAAACTGGTGGCCAATGGAAGAGACGAGGTGGCCTGATCTTTGACAAATCTATCCGTGCTTGGTACCAGCTTGGCCTATCTTTATTGCTCAAACCAATAATACAATTTGCTGAGGTCTGGGAGGTCCCTTCAGAGAATCATTGCTCTCCCCAAATTTGGTTGAGGTCTGAGGTTCATTTTGCTTTATAACTCCTTTCCTGGAGTTTTACTCACTTCCAACAACGAAGATTAGTTTTCCTGTTTCCATGATGATGGAGGGCCAGCAACTCCTTTCTGGAGGTTCTGCTCCCTTCCAAAAGAGAAAGCGAGTTTGAGTTTTTTCCTGCTTCATAGATGGTAGACAGCAGTGTTCAGCCTGAGCCTCATTCCTAGGTAAGTAGCTCAATTGGAGTTTTGTCTTGAAAAAAATTCTCCTTAGTGACTGAAAGTTAAAGTTAAGATTGACAAGTAACTGGTCTTAATTTCTCCTTACCATTAAAAGTTCTCAGTAATCATATTTGTTTTGTTATTTTGGTTTTCTTCCATCAGATTGGATTAACTCTACCTGACTTGGTCAAATTTGAATGACAATTCCAAATTATGGGGAACAAGGCCTCTGGATTCACTAAAATTCCATGCAGCTGCAAAAAAGAAAAAAAAAGGCACGCATTTGGTTTCTCTGTTCACTTCCTTTCTTTAAAAATTGTCCTCTCATTTACTTTTCTTCTACTCTGTCTGTTATAAAGTTGTGGTGCCTCAAAAGAAATAGCACTCAAATATAATATTTTCTTTTTAATTCTCAGCAAGGCAAGGTACTTCTATAGAAGAGTGGAGCAATGGTGAGCACACACTTGGACAAGGGAGGGGAAGGGGTTCTTATCCCTGATGCACGTGGCCCCTGCTGCTGTGTTGTTCCCCTATTGGCTAGGGTTAGACTGCACAGGATAAACTATTTCCAATTGGCTAATTTAAAGAGAGTGATGGGGTGAGTGGTTTGGCAGGAAAAATGGTTATGCAGGGTGGAGAATGAGTCAGGGTGGAGCAGGTAGCAGGTAATTGGAATGAGTCAGGGTGGAGCAGGTAAACGGAGTGAGTCGGGATGGTACCGGTGATTGAAATAAGTCAGGGTTGAGCAGGTAATCGAAAAAGATTGCTTTATGAGGAAGTTAAGTTTCAAAGTAGAAGGCAAAGAATTGAACATACTGCCATATTGATTCTTTGAAAAGAAATTTAGAACTCATATCTAACATCTCCTTCTCCTTTTGCCATCTTCAGTACCAAGTGAAAAAAAAATAGAGAAGACTTCTAATGACTTAGACCCCTTAAAGAACTCAGAATTAAGGTGCCACTCACCCCATTTTGAGCTGTTCTGCTTTCGCTGTGGAGTTTCAAGAGTCGTGCGCTGATTCTTCTCAGGTCTAAAGCTCTGCTTTCTTGTATTGCATTACCCGATTTCTTTGGCTTTTGGGAATACCAGAGATCACCTTGTACGGTGAGAGTATTTGCCTTTGGCGTGTGTAATGCTGCATGAGAGCTATAATGTTAGGGGTGGCTGAGGGCAGTTTACAGGAAATGGTCATTACTATAGGAGAGACTACTCTTTGTTTTTAATGTTTAGATAAGAAAATCCTGCATACTTTCTTCACCCCATTGCTTAAAGGCCTCCACCCTAAAGCCAGTAATCTAATTAAGCAGCTAAGTTGAAAATACCACCTTTAAAGGAAATTTCCATTTTGTAAGGGCATATCTGTCTCTGCACCTAAGCCATTAGCAACTTTAACTAGGGGTAAGACAATAGCTTAAAGTTTACATAACGAAATTGGTCTTTGTTTAGATCTAATTCTGTGCCTTTGAGTTGTACATTTTCTACCTTGTTTCATGTAATTCATATCTTTGGAGATGCAAATTTAGAATTACCTAGTTAGCAATTATTTAGGACATGGAACAGATCATGAAGAGGTTAATAGTCTAAAGTAGGGAAGAGAGAATTTTTGAACACAGGCAAATGAAAAATTTTAAATCTATAAGATCTGCCTCTGAGTCTGTTATGTCTGTATGTTCATATGTGTCATGTGAAAATATCTCAGTACCAATTATATGAAAGACATCTAATTAGTTGGCTTAAAGAAAAGAAAACATTTGTTAGACTAATAGAAGCTAGCTCAGAGGCTTTTCAGTTCACATGACTTTAGTCATCTTTGGTAAGATTAATTTGGTTAATTTAGTCTCAAAATTTTCTCTAGCAATTTAAAATCTTAAGGTCATGTTATGTTAAATTAAGTAATCCTATGTTTTCCCTGGGAATTAGGGTGACTGAGAGTTAGAATAGTAGGAGAATAAGATGTGGTTTTGGGGAAGTTTGTAAAAAAAACAATGAGGATGTGATTTTTGCTTAAGAAAAGGTACTTTTTTTTCCAATTTAAAAGACCTTCCTACTGGTGTTGAGACAAAAACCACTATTTGCATCCAACCATTTGTGGTAAACTGGTAAGTTTGTATTAATATCTCATGGGTAGAGTTCTGAAGTAAAAGCTATAGGATCTTTATTTGTACAAGTATGTATATGTACTTAGATGTGTTTATCTGTACATATGTGTATGCATGCTTAGGTGAGTTAAGGTGTACATACATGTGTTTTGTTACGTTTTGTGGCCACAAGGTACCAAATTGGATTAGAAATAAAGGACTACTCAGGAATTAAGTAAATGAGCCAAAATGCTTTGCAAGTTCATGTGACATAAGTAAATTGCTAATAAACAAGCTGGCTTTAAAGTTATTGGTAAAATAAAATTAGAAATGTCTTCAGAATTGTCAGCCTACATTACCGTTTAGATTTATTAGCTAGGAAGTTTTCTATTTATCTCTGCTTAATATTATGAGGTGTCAAGATTTAGCATGAGTTATAAAGCTGTAAATGTAGCCCAAAAGAGAATTTTATCTTGTGTAATTTTTTGATAAATAAGAAATTTAATACTATTGTGAGAGAGAAGAGAGAAAGAAATCAACTAGGCAGATAGTTAGGGCGAGAGTCCTCAGTAGAATTCCCTTCCAACAAAAAGCAGCTTCTCTTCTAACAAAAAGCAGCCCAACAAGTCATTTCTCTTTTAGCAAAGAGCAGCCTGAAAGATCAGGCTGCAAACAAAGATAAGGAAGGCAAGTTCTAACACCGAATGGGACCTCGTATGTGATCAACAAGTTTTGCTGATATATATCGAGCCCCAGTAGAGCACATTCCTCTCCCTTCTTGGAAATGCTCAGACAAGGAGGCTTGCACAGGGTAAGTGCCTGCAGCAGCACTGATAAGAAGAGTGACCCTGGACCAGGCACATCTACCACAGAGGGTTCTGACCCTCTCCTCTTTTTTTTTTTGCCCCACACATATGCAGTAGGAAGAGATAAGCAAGATGGAGTAACTCAGACTAAGGAGCCCACATATGCACTAGAAAGGTTGGGGTGAAGACTGTCAGAAATTTGTGCCATATGCAAATGATACACCTAATCCTGATTTTTTTGTGTGTGTGCAGTATATAAATGAAACACACCTCCCCACCAGTTTGTCGATAAAAACCTTTGCATTTCACTGTAAAATGGCAACCCATTTTTCTAGGACCCCTCTTGGTGCCAGAGAGCTTTCTTCCTTTTGCTTATTAAAATTCTGCCCTAACTTCACCTTTGGAGTGTACGGGTCCTTGATTTCCTCAGCCATGAGACCAAAAACTTTGGGTGACACCCCAGACAACAAGGCTGGTTTCAATTGGTTTAACTAAAACAACTAAATCTTGAATTATTGGAAACTACCCCTAGGGAAATAACTTTAAATGATTATCATAGTTTTCATAACGAATCTAGGTAAACTATTAAGAAATTAATTGATTAGGTAAGTATAATGGAATAAATGCTTATAAAAAACTTGTCATATAATTTCGAATCTAAAGTTAAATTAATAATAAATATTAATTAAATGGGTCATTTCCAATGCTTTAAAAAATTTTAGGAAAACATTTTTCTAAAAAATAATGTGTCCTTATTAAAAAAATAATTTTTGTCTACTTCAAAGGTTATTTATAAAACAAGGTAAAGGAACCACTAAGTAAGAGAGATGACAAGAAAGTTGTAAATATAAAGAGGTATTTTTGGTTAAGAAATATTAAAAGGAATATAATTTTATATGAGAAACAATTTTGTAGTATAAATTTTTTGCCCTAAAATAAAATGTCTGGTTATTTAAGAAAAAAGAATGTTTAGGATAAAACAGGAAGTCCAAGCATGTCATAAATGGTTTGTGTAAACTGTAATAGGATTTGTCAAAAGAGAATTTATGAAAAAAACCTATGTGATCAAGTTGGCTATAATTAAAAGGAAATTGATTTACTCTTAATAAAAGATATTAAAAGGTACTGATTTACTTTTAATAAAATTACAAGAGATTTTAATTTTTTAAACCCAAAAGTTCTTTTATTGCATCTCACTGTGTTTAGCTTTGTTTACCCTTTGAGAAGGCCTGAGATAATAACTTTCTTCTTCAACTCTTTCATCAGGTCCTGTAACCTTTTTTCCTTAGGTTCTAACTGATGTTGTGGCCTGATGCTAAAAACGTTTTATCTTAAAGTTCTAAAGGAAATGTTTTCTTCTAACATAACATTCTGGGCTCTTGACTTTATGAAATCAAAAACTTTCACTTATGACCCAGGATACACTCTTCCTAAGTCTAACTAATTCCAGTACCATCTTCATTCATTTTGACTTGCAGATTATCCAAACAGACTCCCCATAATGAAAAGCAATCACACTGCAGAAGTTCTTTTTTTTTCTTTTTGGTAACCAGCCTAACAGACTTCATGTTTTATTGAAATAATTCCTATGTCATTGTTAGTAAATTTTTTATTTGCCTAGAAAATTGAGATTAAAAAATGTTTATTACATTCATATAACTTTCTATATTGCTTTTAAAGTCCTCATGCTGTTAAGTTATAGGGCTTTGACTCCTAGATATAAAAAGGACACAAAGTCCTGCTAAATCTTAAACAGTGACAGCAGTTAAATTATCATCTTCAGACTTGGGAGAAGATGACAATCAAATAAAGTACATTCGTGAGACACAGCGCCATAAATGAAAACTATTCAACTCCTCTAGGCCCAGGGAGTATCACAGAAGTGGTGGGTGTGTGAGATTGTAAGGGCTGATTTTGAGAGACAACATTAGTTCAGAGTTTCTCTATGAATTAAACATTAATATCAAAGGCACACTGACAAAAGATCAGCTTCGGTGGAGCCAAGATGGCCGAAAAGGAAGAGCTCCGGTCTAGAGCTCCTAGCGTGAGTGACGCAGAAGACGGGTGATTTCTGCATTTCCATCTGAGGTACCAGGTTCATCTCACTAGGAAGTGCCAAACAGCGGGTGCAGGACAGTCAGTGCAGTGCACCGTGCACTAGCCGAAGCAGGGCGAGGCATTGCTTTACTCAGGAAGCGCGAGGGGTCAGGGAGTTCCCTTTCCTAGTAAAAGAAAGGGGTGACAGAAGGCACCTGGAAAGCCAGGTCACTGCCACCCTAATACTGCACTTTTCCAACAGGCTTGGAAAACGGCACACCAGGAGATCGTGTCCCGCACCTGGCTTGGAGGGTCCTACGCCCACGGAGTCTCGTTATTTGCTAGCACAGCAGTCTGAGATCAAACTGCAAGGTGGCAGCGAGGCTGGGGCAGGGGCGCCTGACATTGCCCAGGCTTGCTTAGGTAAACAAAGCAGCCAGGAAGCTCGAACTGGGTGGACTCCACCACAGCTCAAGGAGGCCTGCCTGCCTCTGTAGGCTCCACCTCCAGGGGCAGGGCACAAACAAAAAGTCAGCAGTAACCTCTGCAGACTTAAATGTCCCTGTCTGACAGCTTTGAAGAGAGTAGTGCTTCTCCCAGCACACAGCTGGAGATCTGAGAATGGGCAGACTGCCTCCTAAAGTGAGACCCTGACCCCCGAGCAGCCTAACTGGGAGGCAACCCCCAGTAGGGACAGAACGACACCTCACTCGGCCGGGTACTCCTCTGAGACAAAACTTCCAGAGGAACGATCAGACAGCAGCATTTGCCGTTCATGAAAATCCGCTGTTCTGCAGCCACTGCTGCTGACACCCAGCCAAACAGGGTCTGGAGTGGACCTCTAGCAAACTCCAACAGACCTGCAGCTGAGGGTCCAGTCTGTTAGAAGGAAAACTAACAAATAGAAAGGACACCCGCACCAAAAACACAATTGTACATCACCATCTTCAAAGACCAAAAGTAGAAAAAACTACAAAGATGGGGAGAAAACAGAGCAGAAAAGCTGGAAACTCTAAAAAGCAGAGTACCTCTCCTCCTCCAAAGGAATGCAGTTCCTCACCAGCAACGGAACAAAGCTGGACGGAGAATGACTTTGACGAGTTGAGAGAAGAAGGCTTCAGATGATCAAACTACTCCAAGCTACAGGAGGATATTCAAACCAATAGCAAAGAAGTTAAAAATTTTGAAAAAAAATTAGACAAATGTTTAACTAAAATAACCAATGCAGAGAAGTGCTTAAAGGAGCTGATGGAGCTGAAAGCCAAGTTTTGAGAACTACCTGAAGACTGCAGAAGCCTCAGTAGCTGATGCAATCAACTGGAAGAAAGGGTATCAGTGATAGAAGACAAAATGAATAAAATGAAGTGAGAAGGGAAGTTCACAGAAAAAAGAATAAAAAGAAACGAACAAAGCCTCCAAGAAATTTGGGACTATGTGAAAAGACCAAATCTACGTCTGATTGGTGTACCTGAAAGTGACAGGGAGAATGGAACCAAGTTGGAAAACACTCTGCAAGATATTATCCAGGAGAACTTCCCCAATCTAGCAAGGCAGGCCAACATTTGGATTCAGGAAATACAGAGAACGCCACAAAGATACACCTCGAGAAGAGCAACTCCAAGACACGTAATTGTCAGATTCACCAAAGTTGAAATGAAGGAAAAAATGTTAAGGGCAGCCAGAGAGAAAGGTCGGGTTACCCACAAAGGGAAGCCCATCAGACTAACAGCTGATCTCTCTGCAGAAACTCTACAAGCCAGAAGAGAGTGGGGGCCAATATTCAACATTCTTAAAGAAAAGAATTTTCAACCCAGAACTTCATATCCAGCCAAACTAAGCTTCATAAGTGAAGGAGGAATAAAATACTTTACAGACAAGCAAATGCTGAGTGATTTTGTCACCGCCAGGCCTGCCTTACAAGAGCTCCTGAAAGAAGCACAAAACATGGAAAGGAACAACTGGTACCAGCCACTGCAAAAACATGCCAAATTGTAAAGACTATCGAGGCTAGGAAGAAACTGCATCAGCTAACGAGCAAAATAACCAGCTAACATCATAATGACAGGATCAAATTCACACATAACAATATTAACTTTAAATGTAAATGGGCTAAATGCTCCAATTAAAAGACATAGACTGGCAAATTGAATAAGGAGTCAAGACCCATCAGTGTGCTGTATTCAGGAAACCCATCTCACGTGCAGAGACACACATGGACTCAAAATAAAGGGATGGAGGAAGATCTATCAAGCAAATGGAAAACAAAAAAAGGCAGGGGTTGCAATCCTAGTCTCTGATAAAATAGACTTTGAACCAACAAAGATCAAGAGACAAAGAAGGCCATTACATAATGGTAAAGGGATCAATTCAACAAGAAGAGCTAACTATCCTAAATATATATGCACCCAATACAGGAGCACCCAGATTCATAAAGCAAGTCCTGAGTGACCTACAAAGAGACTTAGCCTCCCACACAATAATAATGGGAGATTTTAACACCACACTGTCAACATTAGACAGATCAACAAGATAGAAAGTTAACAAGGATATCCAGGAATTGAACTCAGCTCTGCACCAAGTAGACCTAATAGACATCTACAGAACTCTCCACCCCAAATCAACAGAATATACATTTTTTTCAGCACCACACCACACCTATTCCAAAATTGACCACATAGTTGGAAGTAAAGCTCTCCTCAGCAAATGTAAAAGAACAGAAATGATAACAAACTGTCTCTCAGACCACAGTGCAATCAAACTAGAACTCAGGATTAAGAAACTCACTCAAAACCGCTCAACTACATGGAAACTGAACAACCTGCTCCTGAATGACTACTGGGTACATAACGAAATGAAGGCAGAAATAAAGATGTTCTTTGAAACCAACGAGAACAAAGACACAACATACCAGAATCTCTGGGACACATTCAAAGCAGTGTGTAGATGGAAATTTATAGCACTAAATGCCCACAAGAGAAAGCAGGAAAGATCCAAAATTGACACCCTAACATCACAATTAAAAGAACTAGAAAAGCAAGAGCAAACACATTCAAAAGCTAGCAGAAGGCTAGAAATAACTAAAATCAGAGCAGAACTGAAGGAAATAGAGACGCAAAAAACCCTTCAAAAAATTACTGAATCCAGGAGCTGGTTTTTTGAAAAGATCAACAAAATTGATAGACCGTGAGCAAGACTAATAAAGAAGAAAAGAGAGAAGAATGAAATAGACGCAATAAAAAATGATAAAGAGGATATCACCACCGATCCCACAGAAATACAATCTACCATCAGAGAATACGACAAACACCTCTACAAAAATAAACTAGAAAACCTAGAAGAAATGGATAAATTGCTCGACAAATACACCCTCCCAAGACTAAATCAGGAACAAGTTGAATCTCTGAATTGACCAATAACAGGCTCTGAAATTGTGGCAATTATCAATAGCTTACCAACCAAAAAGAGTCCAGGACCTGATGGATGCACAGCCGAATTCTACCAGAGGTACCAGGAGGAACTGGTACCATTCCTTCTGAAACTATTCCAATCAATAGAAAAAGAGGGAATCCTCCCTAACACATTTTATGAGGCCTGCATCGTCCTGATACCAAAGCCTGGCAGAGACACAACCAAAAAAGAGAATTTCAGACCAATATCCCTGATGAACATTGATGCAAAAATCCTCAATAAAATACTGGCAAATCAAATCCAGCAGCACATCAAAAAGCTTATCCACCATGACCAAGTGGGTTTCATCCCTGGGACGCAAGGCTGGTTCAACATATGCAAATCAATAAATGTAATCGCATATAAACAGAACCAAAGACAAAAACCACATGATTATCTCAATAGATGCAGAAAAGGCCTTTGACAAAATTTGACAACCTTCATGCTAAAAACTCTCAATAAATTAGGTATTGATGGCACGTATCTCAAAATAATAAGAGCTATCTATGACAAACCCACAGCCAATATCATACTGAATGGGCAAAAACTGGAAGCATTCCCTTTGAAACCTGGCACAAGACAGGGATGCCCTCTCTCACCACTCCTATTCAACATAGTGTTGGAAGTTCTGGCCAGGGCAATCAGGCAGGAGAAGGAAATACGGAGTATTCAATTAGGAAAAGAGGAAGTCAAACTGTCCCTGTTTGCAGATGACATGATTGTATATCTAGAAAACCCCATTTTCTCAGCCCAAAATCTCCTCAAGCTGATAAGCAACTTCAGCAAAGTCTCAGGATACAAAATCAATGTACAAAAATCACAAGCATTCTTGTACACCAATCACAGACAAACAGAGAGCCAAATCATGAGTGAACTCCCACTCACAATTGCTTCAAAGAGAATAAAATACCTAGGAATCCAACTTACAACAGAGGTGAAGGACCTCTTCAAGGAGAACTACAAACCACTGCTCAATGAAATAAAAGAGGACACAAACAAATGGAAGAACATTCCATACTCATGGGTTGGAAGAATCAGTATCGTGAAAATGGCCATACTGCCCAAGGTAATTTATAGATTCAATGCCATCCCCATCAAGCTACCAATGACTTTCTTCACAGAATTGGAAAAAACTACTTTAAAGTTCATATGGAACCAAAAAAGAGCCTGCATCGCCAAGTCAATCCTAAGCCAAAAGAACAAAGCTGGAGGCATCATGCTACCTGACTTCAAACTATACTACAAGGCTACAGTAACCAAAACAGCATGGTACTGGTACCACAACAGAGACATAGATCAATGGAACAGAACAGAGCCCTCAGAAATAATGCTGCATATCTACAACTATCTGATCTTTGACAAACCTGACAAAAACAAGAAATGGGGAAAGGATTCCCTATTTAATAAATGGTGCTGGGAAAACTGGCTAGCCATATGTAGAAAGCTGAAACTGGATCCCTTCCTTACACCTTATACAAAAATTAATTCAAGATGGATTAAAGACTTACATGTTAGACCTAAAACCATAAAAACCCTAGAAGAAAACCTAGGCAATACCATTCAGGACATAGGCATGGGCAAGGACTTCATGTCTGAAACACCAAAAGCAATGGCAACAAAAGCCAAAATTGACAAATGGGATCTAATTAAACTAAAGAGCTCCTGCACAGCAAAAGAAATTACCATCAGAGTGAACAGGCAACCTACAGAATGGGAGAAAAATTTTGTAACCTACTCAGCTGACAAAGGGCTAATATCCAGAATCTACAATGGACTAAAACAAATTTACAAGAAAAAAACAAACAACCCCACCAAAAAGTGGGCGAAGGACATGAAGAGACACTTCTCAAAAGAAGACATTTATGCAGCCAAAAAACACATGAAAAAATGCTCATCATCACTGGTCATCAGAGAAATGCAAATCAAAACCACAGTGAGATACCATCTCACACCAGTTAGAATGGCCATCATTAAAAAGTCAGGAAACAACAGGTGCTGGAGAGGATGTTCACTTTTACACTGTTGGTGGGACTGTAAACTAGTTCAACCATTGTGGAAGTCAGTGTGGCGATTCCTCAGGGATCTAGAACTAGAAATACCACTTGACCCAGCCATCCCATTACTGGGTATATACCCAAAGGACTATAAATCATGCTGCTATAAAGACACCTGCACACGTATGTTTATTGCGGCACTATTCACAATAGCAAAGACTTGGAACCAACCCAAATGTCCAATAACGATAGACTGGATTAAGAAAATGTGGCACATATATACCATGGAATACTATGCAGCCATAAAAAATGATGAGTTCATGTCCTTTGTAGGGACATGGATGAAACTGGAAACCATCATTCTCAGTAACCTATCGCAAGGACAACCAAACACCGCATGTTCTCACTCATAGATGGGAATTGAACAATGAGAACACATGGACACAAGAAGGGGAACATCACACTCTGGGGACTGTTTTGGGGTGGGGGGAGGGGGGAGGGACAGCATTAGGGGATATACCTAATGCTAAATGACGAGTTAATGGGTGCAGCACACCAACATGGCACATAGATACATATGTAACAAACCTGCACATTGTGCACACGTACCCTAAAACTTGAAGTATAATAATAATAATAATAAAAAAGAAAAAAAAAAAAAGATCAGCATCTGGGCACCTGTGTCAGATTAACAGGGTTTTCTTGGAGCATTAACTCACTTTTTAATAAAAAAAAGGTTATAAAAATGTTTATAGAAATTATATATTATGGTCAAGATGATTAAAGTTTAATAGTTTTTTTTATATGATTTGAGAGACAGATTTAAATGGCCTCATGCTGTCTTACTTAGGGCTTATAATTTGGAAAAGTAAGTCTCCTGTCTCTAAAAAGTTTTTGCTTTTCCCCAAATCTTTGAATTATTACTTTGGCTAAATGAATGAGTTATTTTACAATGACCTATGATCCTATTTTCTGATATCAAGTGTTTTAAACTTTTGTTTTTTGAAAAACTTTCCAAAATCACATTCTAAATTCAATCTTTTTGACCTCATTACTGTTTTGATATTAGGCCCCCTGAAGTCCAAAAGAGACATATTTGGCTTCTGTGGTATAATAAAATCATACAGGAATTATTGCCAAATATGAAATCGTGTTTAATATTCTTTAGATTATATTTATATAAACGTGCTTTTAGTAGGTGTTCCAAAATTATGAGATTTCTGCGATTCTGATATGTCTTAGTATATATTATCAGTAGTAATTATGATTGTTATGTAAAATTGACACAGAAATAACAAAATTTCCTTGTCAGTTGTATCTTTAACCATGGCTAAGACTTTTGTGATTCACAATTTTTGTCTTAGTTTGATCCTTTTATAGGGTGGTTTATAATCAGCTATAGAGCTCTGAGGAGTATTATTAAATATAGGTTTCTGATAAATTTAGAAATTATGCCATTGGGCCAGGAATGGTGGGTCACACCTGTAATCCCAGCACTTTGGGAGGCCAAGGCGGGTGGATCACCTGAGGTGAGGAGTTCGAGACCAGCCTGGCCAACATGGTGAAACCTTGTCTTTACTAAAAATACAAAAAATTAGCCATGCGTGGTGGTGGGCAGCTGTAATCCCACCTACTCAGGAGGCTGAGGCAGAAGAATCACTTGAACCCAGGAGGCGGAGGTTGCAGTGAGCCGAGATCAAGCCATTGCACTCCCATCTGGGCAACAAAAGTGAAATTCCATCTTAAAAAAAAAAAAAGATAAAAAAAGAAATTGTGCCATTGGAATAGAGTGAAAAACTTCCAGAACTTTTATGGAGAGCTGAATGTATTCATGAAGTTTACTGATCCAATATCAAGCAGAACAGGACTGAATAGAATACTGAAATACGATTTTATGACTTGTTTAAAATATTTGCTGATTCTTTTTGTCAGAGTCAAGAAAACTTTCTCTTCTTTTAAGCTATTTACAGCTTTTAAAAATTGAGCAAAGTATACTCTCATGAGCAAGATTTAAAACATAATTTCTTTCTACCTAATTTCTCCAAAATTTGGAAAGTATTCGTGAGTATTCTTAACTTATGGCAATACAGTTATTTGCATAAGTTCAATAAGAATTTATTTCATAACCAGACTCAATTGGAGACATGGTTATTTTATGAAGCTTTTGACTGGAATGACATAGTTTCAGATGGCCTTGAGAAAATGAGGCTGACTTATGGAATTGATAAGAGCCCCTTGGAAAAGCTGGCCTCACACCTTGTCCTTTACAGGGTTCTAACTTGTGGTAAGTAAGGAATGTCACTTTCTGACAGGTCCAGGAACCCCAAGTTTTCTTGGGACCTCAAAAAGAGAGGAATTAACCCAATTCATTCAGTTATCTGTGGGCACAGATAAATCCTTGGCTGAGCTTGAGACTTTTAAAAAGGTCTAATCTTAGATTTCTTATGGAAGCGTTTCCAGCAAAGCCATTTTTTTTTAAAGAGAGCCTATATGGCAAATGATGACTCTTGCTGCACTTTATGCAAATAATCAAGCCAAGTATAAAAAGACTAAAACTTATTTTACAAATAATTGGTACTACTCTCATTTTGTCTTTAATAAAATTGGGGAATTGGAGAGAGAAAAATTACATTTAAAAATAAACTATAGTACACCTATCATTAATACATTCTAGCCTTGTCCAGTGTTTTTCCATTTTTATTATTTTCTGCAATTTGGACTGAATCTTAAATTTTTTGTAGCTACAAATCTCCAAAATAATGTTTTCAATTTCTTTTCCTTTTCCCCCCATTTTCCCAGATTTGAAATCACTAAAAAAAATTAAACTGCACTTTTCTTAAAGCCCTGTGAACTGAAGCTAGACAACTTAAACTTCAATGGAAAATAACAGCAACATATTTATATACATAAACCATTTTCATACCTGCCTACTGATATATGGACTTCAGGGTAATATGGCCTATATCAGTTTCCTAGGATTGTTCTCCCTTTTTTGTTTCTCATTTCCTCCTTTTTTCTCTGTTCACTTTCTCCCTTACTCCCCCTAATTCTACTTCATGGGATGTGGGACTTCACAACCTACTAAAAATGAGCTTGCCTAACCACATGGGACCTATCCATCTAGGAATGAACTGACATAGTCATAAGAGATCAGGCAAAAGCCAAGACCACAGACTCAGTTCTTTTAAAATGCCTTCTCTCAAAGATTTTTAAAATGAAAGGGGGGATAAATGTGAAAGGAAAAGAAAAACTCGGACCCCAATTCACTATGCCAAAAGGAAAAAATTAAGCTGAAAGCTGTGTCATGCAAGATGCTACCTTTCCTTTTCTGTGTCATGCAAGATGCTACCTTTCCTTTTGTTCCTAAGCAAATAGCTACATATAAAAGGATAAATATCTCCAAATAGCTACTCTATGTTCACCTTATCTATGTAAAGTGCTGATTTACTGAGCATGCGATGAATACATAATTAACTATTCCCCTACCTGTTCCTTTTCTCTTGCAACGTGGGGATTACTATCCCTTCCCTTTTTCCTCTACAGCCCACTTTCCCCCTTTAAATATTGAAGGTTTTAAATTCATCTTTGGAGAAAGGCACAGACCACAGACTGTTGCTGTGACTTTGTGTTTTTTACTTCTGGGCATGTCCTTAACCTTGGCAAAATAAACTTACAAATTGATTGAGACCTGTCTCAGATACTTTTTGGGTTATAAAGCAATGAACAAAACGTACTACAACATGTAAGTGGTTTGTTTCTTCTAACCTAGCCAAGCTTATGCAATGTCTGTATGTTCTTTGCCTTCATGGCTAGAATTATGGCTTTCATGATTTAATGTGTATATTATTGGACCAAACTTGAAGGTGTCTCTTCATGGCCCTGTTTGTCATTAATTGCTTGCCTTTTAGGTCTATCTGCTCCAAAAGTTCTCCCCACTCTGCCATTGGAGTTCTTCCTTGTTTCAGTTATTCACACATCAACTTCACAGTTGCTGCATGTACTATTACTTATTTTACATTTTTATTTTGGTCAAACTTAAATTGACATACTTCTCTAAGCTTATTCTCGAACTAAGCACTAACAACTGCAAAAATGCACATAAGATTTATCACAAATTCGAAGAAAATGTTCACAAAACACATCTGACCAAGGTCTTGTATCCAGAATACATAAAGCTTACAACTCAATATGAAAACAACCCAATTAAAAATGGGCAAAAGATTAAATAGATGTCCTACAGAAGACAACACACCAATAGCCAATGAGCATGTGTTAACATGTTCAACTTGGTTAGACATCAGACAAGTGCAAAGTAAAACCAATGAAAATAGCTTTGCTCTTCCTCTAGGATCCTTGGAATGATATTCCTCCTTTCCTTATATTTTTGTATTACGCTAGAATAAATCCTATTTTGGATTTTTAAAATTTGCTCGGTTTTGAATGAGGAGTAACCTTGCCCTGATCTTCTCAACAGACAGGTATATAAACTGTCTTTGGCCCTATTCTTTGCCTGCTTGGGTGCTGTTCTAATTCCTTTTCAGATGTATACCTACATGGTTCATGTGCACAACTCCTAACTCAATTCCCAGTGTTTACTTGTTTTTTTCCTAGCATGGATTATCTAAGATATGATTTTCTCAAGCCTGGTTTTCTCACATTCTGAAAATAACTGAAAGCATGAATGTTGTAAAACCTTAGCATAAACTGCTAATAACCCTCTTGTTCCTGTTCCCCCTCAGAGAACTTTACTTATGGAAACTACACCTTCCAGGACTCATGTTGCTTCTGATAGTCTTCCACCTGGTTCATATACAATGATTTTGGGGAGTTAACAATCTTTAGGTGTAGAGTGAAGTACTAGTGGATAAGACAGAAACTGTGATTGCCTTAAAAATCAGTCTCACAAAGAAGAGTGAAATCGCCATTTTCTCCTTTGGAAAGATCTTGTGGCCTGGCACGGTGGCTCATGCCCATAATCCCAACACTTTGGGAGGCTGAGGCAGGCGGATCACCTGAGGTCAGGAGTTTGAGACCAGCCTCACCAACATGGTGAAATCTTGTCTCTGCTAAAATACAAAATTAGCTGGGCATCAAGGCGCGTGCCTGTAATCCCAGCTACTCAGGAGACTGAGGTAGAAGAATCACTTGAACCCAGTAGGCAGAGGTTGCAGTGAGCCGAGATTGTACCATTGCACTCCAGCCTGGGCAAAAAGAGTGAAACTCTAAGAAAAAAAAAAAAAAATAGGAAAGATCTTGTGTGGTCTGACTAAACCATGAGGCAGGTAGTATTGTGAACCTTTGATTCCATCTCACAGCCCAGTTCTCTAGGAGTTTAACTTAGTAAAAATTCTTCTCAAAGTTTAATAATAGTTTTATCAGCAGAGCTATTTTAATCCACTTCACCCCAGAAATATTTAAATGGAAAATACAGAGAGACTGGAGACCAGATGACATTTTTCATTATGCATTTGCATTATTTCACATCTTCAGAATAACAATACTAATACAACCACTGCCAAAACTACTGAAATAGTTTAGCATATATCTATACTCTTTTTTAACCCTCATTTTGTTTTAGTTTTACAAGTTTAATGTTCTCCAATCCTTTTATTGATGACTCTCTAGTCTTTCTGGTTGTTTAAAGCTTGTTCTTTTGTAGATTACTTAGGAAAGGCTTTGGAAAACAATAGTTACCAAGTTTTTGCATTCTATACTGGTTTATGCCTTTATACTCACAATTAAGTTTTGTTGGGTGTAAAATCCTTGGCTCACATTTTTTTTCCATCAGGATATCAAATGTGGTACAACACTTTGTTAAGGCATAAGGCAATGCTGTTGAAAAGTCTGGTGATGATCTAATTTTCTTTCCCTTTTAAGTAATTAGTTTTTGTTTAGATAACTAAAGGCATTTACTTTTTATGGTTCAGTAATTTTACTAAAATTTATATTAATGTTGGTCTTTTTGGATGTATACTCTCTGGTGCTCTTTCAACATTAATTTCAATTTTTTTTGTTAATTTCATGATGATTTTTCATTAAGTAGAGTTTTTAGTATTCTTTTCCTTTGATTTTTGTCTTCAAGGACTACTGTTATTCATATGTTGGATATTCTTTGCCTATCTTCACTATTTACCACTTCCTCTAGAATCCTTTTTGTTTTATTTTTTGAGATGGAGTTTCACTCTTGTTGCCCAGGCTGGAGTGCAAAGGTGCAATCCCGGCTCACTGCAACCTCCGCCTCCTGGGTTCAGGCAATTATCCTGCCTCAGCCTCCCAAGTAGCAGGGATTACAGGCATATGCCACCACACCTGGCTAATTTTGTATTTTTAGTAGAGACAGGGTTTCTCCATGTTGGTCAGGCTGGTCTCGATCTCAGGTGATCCACCTGCCTCGGCCTCCCAAAGTGCTGGGATTACAGGCATGAGCCACCACACACGGGCCTCCTTTTTATTTTTATTTTTTTAAAGATTTACATTCTTTTTACTCTTTTCTTCTTATATAATATGTATTTCCTCTCGTGTTCTTTCTAGTTTAGTCTTAGTATCCAAAAACATTTTTATATCTTTACTGAGATATGGTTCAAATTAGATACAATTCATCTACTTAAAATGTACAATTCAACATTTTTAGGTATATTCATAAGTATGTGCAACCATAACCACACTCAACTTTAGAATATTTTAGCATTTCAAAAACACCCTCCCAACCCTTTAGTTATTATCCCCTATTCCTGTATCCCCTGAGCAGCCACTTAATTACTTTATGTCTCATAGATTTGCCTGTTCTAAACATTTCACAGGAACAGAATCACTGCTGATAAAGACATACCCAAGAAATTAAACCAAGAAAAAGAGGTTTAATTGGACTTACTGTTCCACATGGCTGGGGAGGCCTCAGAATCATGTCGGTAGGTTAAAGATACCTCTTACGGAGTGGCAGCAAGAGAAATGAGTAAGATGCAAAAGCGGAACCCCCGATAAAATCATCAGATCTCATGAGGCTTATTCTCTACCATGATAACAGTATGGGGGAAACCACCCCCATGATTCAAATTATCTCCCACCAGGTCCCACGTATAACACATGGGAATTATGGGGGTACAATTCAAGATGAAATTTGGGAGGGGACACGGAGCCAAACCATATCATCCCACCCCTGGCCCCTCCAAATCTTATGTCCTCACATTTCAAAACCAATCATGCATTCCCAACAGTACTCCAAAGTCTTATTTCAGCATTAACCCAAAAGTCCACAGTTCGAAAGTCTCACCTGAGACAAGGCAAGTCCCTTCCACTTATGAGCCTGTAAAATCAAAAGCAAGCTAGTTACTTCCTAGATACAATGAGGGTATAGGTATTGGGTAAATACAGCCATTCCACATGGGAGAAATTGGCCAAAACAAAGGGGTTACAGGGCCCACGCAAGTCCAAAATCCAGCGGGGCAGTCAAATTTTAAAGCTCCAAAATGATCTCCTTTGACTCCAGGTCTCACATCCAGGTCACACTGATGCAAGAGGTGGGTTCCCATGGTCTTGGGCAGCTCTGGCCCTGTGGCTTTCAGGGTACAGCCTCCATCCTGGCTGCTTTCATGGGCTGGTGTTGAGTGTCTGCATCTTTTCCAGGCACCTGGTACAAGCTGTAAGTCGATCTACCATTCTGGTGTCTGGAGGACAGTGGTCCTCTTCTCACAGCTCCACTAAGCAGTGTCCCAGTAGCGACTCTGTGTGGGGGCTCCAACCGCACATTTCCCTTCTGCACTGCCCTAGCAGAGGTTCTCCATGAGAGCCCCACCCCTGCAGCAAACTTCTGCCTGGGCATCCAGGCATTTCCATACCTCTTCTGAAATCTAGGCAGAGGTTCCCAAACCCCATTTCTTGACTTCTGTGCATGACCCACATGCTCAACATCACGTGGAAGTTGCCAAGGCTTGAGGCTTTCACCCTCTGAAGCCATGGCCTGAGTTTTATGTTGGACCCTTTCAGCCATGGCCAGAATGGCTAGGAAACAGGGCACCAAGTCCTTAGACTGCACACAGCACAAGGACCCTAGGCCCTGCCCACAAAACCATTTTTACCATTTTTTCCTCCTAGACCTCCAGGTCTGTGATAGAAGAGGCTGCCACAAACATCTCTGACATGCCCTGGAGACATTTTCCCCATTGTCTTGGAAATTAACATTCAGCTCCTTGTTACTTATGCAAATATCTACAGCCAGCTTGAATTTCTCCTCAAAAAACAGGATTTTCTTTTCTATCGCATTGTCAAGCTGCTAATTTTCTGAATTTTAATGCTGTGCTTCCCTTTTAAAACTGAATGCCTTTAACAACACCTGAGTCACCTCTTGAATGCTTTGCTGCTTAGAAATTTCTTCCATCAGATACCCTTAATCATCTCTCTCAAGTTCAGAGTTCCACAAATCTCTAGGGCAGGGGCAAAATGCCACCAGTCTCTTTGCTAAATCATAACAAGAGTCACCTTTGCTCCAGTTCTCAACAGGTTCCTCATCTCCACCTGAGACCACCTCAGCCTAGATTTCATTGTCCATGTCATTATCAGTATTTTTGTCAAAGCCATTCAACAAGTCTCAAGGAAGTTCCAAACTTTCCCATTTTCCTGTCTTCTTCTGAGCCCTCTAAACTGTTCCAATCTCTGCCTGTTACCAAGTTCCAAAGCTGCTTCCACATTTCCGGGTATCTTTGCAGCAACACCCTACTCTACTGGTACCAATTTACTGTATTAGTCCATTTTCATGCTGCTGATAAAAGATTTACCTGAGACTGGGGAAAAAAAAGAGGTTTAATTGGACTTACTGTTCCACATGGCTGGGGAGGCCTCGGAATGATGGCAGGAGGTGAAAGGCACTTCTTACATGGTGGCCGCAAGAGAAAATGAGTAAGATGCAAAAGCGGAAACCCCTGATAAAACCACCAGGCCTTGTGAGAGTTATTCACTACCACGAGAACAGTATGAGGGAAACTGCCCCCATGATTCAAATTATCTCGCACTGGGTCCCTCCCACAACACGTGGGAATTATAAGGGCACAATTCAAGATGAGATTTGGGTGGTGACACCCAGCCAAACCATATCAGGATGTTTGGGTTTTCACATTTTAACTCTATGTATAAGGCTGCACCCAAGATAACGCTTCCATTCCATGAATGGGGGCTATGCATCAAAAGAGAACTTTAACAAAGAAAGTAAACTCATTTTTGAATTTTAAGATCACTCTGGCATCCTGTTTTGAGGTCTGCTAAACTTGCAATGCTGGGTGAAGATGACTTCACAAAAAAAACAATGTTGAAAGACACCAAGAGACTGTAACTAGTTGAGATTCCATTTTTCCTTTATAATTTATTTGCCACAATTTTAAATACTGTAGATCATACAGAATCTGTTTTTTCTGCCCAAAAATGGGGGTCCGTTATCAACAGACTCAGCCCCAGCCTGGTTCAGGACAAGCTCGTGTGGTTCAGAAGGTAGATCACAGAGCAGGTTGTACCCATGCCTTTGCCAGCATAATGAAGTTGACTCTTTTGGGGTGTCAAAGCTCCTCTCATATTCTGTTACATTAAGGTAAAAACTGAGAGCCCATAGCAAGGGCCCCTATCTAGACAAAGCCTAATCATCTTATCTTGGACTAATTTCTCTGTTCTTTCTATAGCCTGTGGTAGACAAAATGTGCCCATCAAAGATGTCAACACCCAAATGCCTGCAACCTTTGAATATATTATATAGGAAAAGGGACTTTACAACTATAATTAAAATTACAGATTTTTAAAATAGGAAGATTACCCTGGATATCTGGGTGGGTCCAATCTAACCACATGAGATCTTAAAAGCAGTGAACTCTTGCTAGGGCAAGAAAGATATGGCAGAAGGGGAATTCAGAGAGATTGAAAGCATAAGATTCATCTACTAATGCTGAAGAGGCCCACAAGGGAATTCAGAGACTGAAAGCATGAGATTCATCTACTAATGCTGAAGAGGGTCACACAGAAAGTATGAGAAGGAATGTGGGCAGATTCTAGAAACAAAGACTAGCCCACAGCTAACAGCTAGCAAGGAAATGGGGAACTCGGTCCTACAACTGCAAGGAACTGAAATCTACCTAATGAGGCTGAAAGAACTCTTATCTAGGGACTTCCCCTTACAGCCTCTAGCTAAGAGCCCAGCTCAGCTGACAATCTGATTTCAGCCTTCTGAGGCTTTAAGCAGAGGACCCACTTGAGCCATATTGTGCCTAGATTTCTGTGCCATGGAACTGTGAGATAATAAGTGGGTGTTGTTTTAAGCTACTAAGTTTGTAGTAATTTGATCTAGCAGCAATAGAAAATTAATACATAATTTTTTTTTAAAAAGCAGAATTCGCAAGCAAATGTGACTTTGAGCATGATTCTTTTTTTTCATTGCAAATATGTGATGTAGGAGTCTTTGAGTTATTTGCTTGAGAATAACAGTGATAAACTATACTCCTATCTGTGCTCCTCAGTATTTGGTTGCATTCATTGGAAGACTGAGGCTCTACTTAGGGGATTTTTTTCCTCCAAGTCCTTCTAGAATACCCTGGAATGGAGAATGAATTTTAGGAGATCAGGACTGCAGCATGAAGATGAATTATCAAGCTACTGTACTAATCCAGCTGAGGGATGATAGGACAGGGTTAGCTGGTATGGAAGAGTCAGACTGGAGAAGGGGACATTGATGTTGATTCCTAATAGTTCTAGAATGGCTTACTAGGTGGATGGTGGGGTGGTATGCAGGAAGTAAATGGATATTGAAAACTGAAGCTCAGCTGATTCTCAAATTAGTCACTCCCATTTGGGAATTAACATGTTAAGTTGATAAAATCATGTCAGTGGAGATTACCCAGGAGATATTTATGGATGTTTTAAAATATAAAACATAAAAGGAGGAATGAGGAAGCATTACATATAGCGACTAATAGAGAGGAGAATCTGTTGTTTGGGACTGGAGAGAGAAAAAAGAAGAGGCTTAGAAAAGATGAGAAAGATGTTGGCTAAGTTAGATTTGATACATCGCAAATGAACTAAAAAAAAGTGGTACATGGTCTCTTTTTGTGTTAGTCCATTTTCACACTGCTATAAAGAACTACCTGAGACTGGGTAATTTATGAAGAAAAGAGGTTTAATTGACTCACTGTTCTGCATGGCCGGGGAGGCCTCAGGAAACGTACAATTACGGTAGAAAGCAAAGAAGAAGCAAGGACCTTCTTCATAAGACAGCAGGAGGTGGGGAGGAAATGCCACACTTTTAAACCATCAGATCTCATGAGAACTCACTTACCATCACGTGAACAGCATGGGGGCAATCACTCCCATGATCCAATCACTTCCCACCAGGACCCTCCCTCGACATGTGGGAATTACAATTTGAGATGAGATTTGGGTGAGGACACAGAGCCAAATCATCTCACTCTTAGATGGAAAAAAATAAGTAGGGGGAAGGCATGAAGCTAGAAAAAGTTCTTGTTAGCTACCAGGGAAGACTACCAGTCCAGGACAGCTAGATTCCTGTCTTTGTGAATAATGATGATGGTGGAATTGGCTACAGAAGACAGAGGCACAGGAAAAAGTGATAGTGTTCAACCAGCCATTTGCACATAGGAAGCTTCACAAGCTGGGTGTCTGTAACTTGGGGAATATTAATATTGTGTTCCTCTCGAGTATATTATTCATTCAGCAAAGATTTAGCTGTTTACAAAATCATTTACAGAGAAATTGGAGACTCTTTCATCCCCTATTTCTGTGAAAATATTGCAGCTGTACTAAGACTGAAAAATCCTAGTTAGCTTATATAGTAGCTACCTATGCATTCAACAGTTTCCTCATGAAAAGCTCACAATGACTATTCTTGGTACCCTTTGTTGATCTGAATCTGTGAAAGTATTTGACAGTTGCACAAAGCAGCAGGGAGAGAAAATAAGTTGCCCACATGCAAGAACCTAAGAGGGCTTCCTGCTGAACCACCAGTTGTGGAGAAAGCAGCCAACCAGGGGAAGAACCATTCAAGGCAGAATGTTCCTCATTTTTCCAGCTGATTTAGGTGGACTAAAGAATTAAAATTCAACCCATTCCAAAGCACCAAATAATAACTTTATGCTGTGGAACTAGACACTACACTTTCATTCTCTTTCCTAATGTCTTTGTTTTTGGCTAAGAATAAAAATAGCTGTCAAAGTTCCCTCTCTCAAGCTCTGTTAACACACCTAGTCCAAAGGCGCATGTGGGTCATGTCTCTAATGTATTTTATTGCTGCCTTTTAAAATTCCCCTTGAGATGCTGGCCCAATATTGTTGCATTCAACCACATTTCTACCACAAGGATTAAAAAGAACTTACGTATAATTTTATTCTATTCTGCATCAATGCCATACACACACAAAAAAATGTTTGGATCACTTAATAAGTTATAACATTCTATGTTTTAACATTAATAACAAGGACATAAACGATCATTTCCTGAGTTAACAGTGCAATGTAAAATTTCATCTGTATTGCTAATAAGACATTTTACAGCATAGAAACATGATCGAAGTGATCATTTACTTTATCATGTCATAAAACACAAGTGCTTACTGCAGAACAGTGATATAATTTAAATGGCAAGGAAATTTGTGATTCATAACAAAGAATCCTGTATGTATTTGTTGCCATGATTAACTTTCCAGGTCAAATATCAATAGTAAAATAAGTTATGGTACAAAAGAAAGCCAAGAAGTTATCTATACTGAAGGAACATTTGATTTCATTTAAGAAACTGAAGGCTGGATTCTAGTTAACCTTTTATTATGTACAAAAATGTTCTCTTAAAAAACCCTAAGCAATCACAAATTTAGATAAACTAGTTGAATAAAGGACAATGACAGCTCTTCATTATGCTGTAAAACTATGGATCTCATTTTTGGAAAAGTTGAGATCATGCAGCAACCTGAAAAACAAATAAAAAGCACATGTTTCTTAGGGAAAATGCTTTAAAATGAAGAAATAAGAGCAGTTTACCACCATAATCATGATACTTTTTCATTTTTCCCATTCACTATTAAAAAAAACTGTCAGTTCTTAAAAAATTAGTGATTAGTAGTAACTCCTAAATATCATGAAATATCTAAGCAGTGCTCAAATTTTCAACTAGCTCATAAATGTCATAATTTAAAAAAATAGTTTCAATCAATATCCAATTAAAATTTACTCATTATGATTGGCTGATAAGTCTTTTAGGCATCCTTCGATCTATAAGATCCCCCCAGATCCCCACTCCATCCTGCAATCTATTTGTTGACAAAAATCAGATTTTTATTTGTCGAGTTTCCTAAAACCTTCATTTTTCTACATCCCCGTGGTATTCCTTAATAATATGTCTCTACGTCCTCATATTTTCCATAACTTAATAAATGGATCTAGAGGCTTGATTAGACACAGGTTCAAATCTTTTTGACAAGACTATTTCATAGGTAATGCTCCTCTATCTGGAGGCATGTAATAAATGGTTGCCTCTCTTTTTGGATGCCAGCTACCATTATGATCTATGTATAGATCCATTAGTTCATTAAGCACTGCAATTGGTGATATTCTACTTCTATCATTCTTTATTCATTAATCAGCTGAGGAATCCTATAAAGAAAAATGTCTGCTCATTTATTATGTGATTATTCAGTAGTATGGCTCATATAACAAAGGGAGAATAAACGTTTGATTTTTTCCCCTTTATTCACCAGTTTTCAAAGAAACGAGTTGATTCCCCTACTATTCTATCTTCATTCTCCCCCTACTGAACAGGAAAAGCAGAAATACTGCGTATTATTCAACTAGGAAAATAGTATAATAACTACTTTTTTACCACTTACTCTATTATAAATGTAGTCACTTGGCTACGCACTTCACATGCTTAGGTATTATTACTTATTCATTTTTATAGATAAGTGCACTAAAGCTTAGAAAGGTTAAGAACTGCTCTAGGACACCCAGCAAATGATTGTAAGATGCTTGTAAGTGGTAGACCTGGGATTTAAACCCCAGCAGGCAGCTCCCAGAGGGCATACATATACTCACACAAAGGGCCAGTAGGGCACAGGAGTTGAAGCCAACGCAGTGCAGCAGTAAAGCCTCTCAGTATCTGGGCCCACGCTACCATTCCATCCTGTTCTCCCAGGAAGCAGCTTCACTCTAGCCAAACCAGTCTAGTCTTCTGTATAAATCTGCACCCCTAACGCATCTGCCAGTTCTCTCTGCCTGTACTATCCCCTTCTCCATCTCTCTTGACTGGTAGGTTTTAGTCCACATGCAGTGCACATGATTTTTTTGACCATGCAGCTCCTGTCTCTCCAACACACACATCACTAGGTGAAAGTAACCCATCTCTCCCGGAATTCCTGTAACACCTTGATTTTATCTCTAGTAAGATATTTATGGTGTTCTGAGTCATACTTTAGTTATCAGCATGCGCATTTGTTTCTACCACTAGATAGTGTGGTCCTTGAAAGCAGAGACTGTTTTACTAATCTCTGTAATAAAGTGCATATTTAATGGATAAAGAACCATTACTGGCCAAGTAATGATAAGCTGCTTATCTATATTTAAAAAAAAATAGGTTTGAGTCTTTCTCTGTTATCATACCATAGAAATTGACAAATGTTCACCAAATATGGAGAAGATGTCTGGGATGGCTCTATTTATAATATAATCTATGTAGCAGACATGAGATTAACTTTGGAGCACTCTAGGAGTGGACATCATAAGAAAGACTCATTTTTCAGAACAGCAAAAACTATAATAAGAAACCCATATAATTGCCAATCAAGAAAAATACACCACATCCATTAAGATGATGAGGATAAGGAAACCAAAGAAATGAGTCCTAACTGGAAGTCCCAAGGGCAGCTACTATGAATTTTAAGTACTGATTTGAATCAAGTTACATCTCAAAATGCAACTCTATGCAGTATGTTCAGGAGTGAGTAATAGCAGGAATCCATATGTAATGATTAATAAATACTCCTGAGCAACTCTGGGTAAGCCAGTTAGTACAGCATTGAAAGACTGGCTCTGAGGTAAAACTGAGAAAAGAAAGCCATATAGGTTCTGGTCAATTTTTTTTTTTTTTTTTTTTTTTTGAGACGGAGTTCCGCTCTCGTTGCCCAGGCTGGAGTGCAAAGGCACGATCTTGGCTCACTGCAACCTCTGCCTCCTAGGTTCAAGCGATCCTCCTGCCTCAGCCTCCCAAGTAGCTGGAATTACAGGCGCCCACCACCGTGCCCGGCTAATTTTGTATTTTTCGTAGAGACAGGGTTTCACTATGTTGGCCAGGCTGGTCTCGAACTCCTGACCTCAGGTGATCCACCTGCCTTGGCCTCCCCAAGTTTATGGTCAATTTTAAAAAATGCAAACATGATTCTAATTATTTAAAAGTATTATTATACTGCAATCTATAAAGTACTCATTGAGATAGTTCTAAAATAGCAGAAGCAATACAGCAGAAGACAGTACAGCTCTTTGCCTTTTTTCCTAAAAAAAAAATTTTATATTCAAACTATGTTAGTCTTCATTGTAATTTTAATAGTTTTGCTTGAGCTTTAAAAGAGCAAAAGTTTATACAGAAACTTGAAAAATCTTTTTAAATTGAAAGAGTTTAACTAAAAGAACATTTTTCTTAAAGCATTAAAATACAGAAATATATTTAATTAAAAATAAAATACATTTTAAATACAACATGGAAGAAAGAAGTTTTTAATGCCTTTATTGATTTGGGGGGGTCAATCTTTTCTATAATTAAAATCTTAAATAAAAAAGTAAGATAAAAGATTATCTATGAGGACTAAACTCTGATTTTTTTTTTTTTAATCTTGCCCAAATTCCTATCTAAGGGGTCTGGGAAGTCATGCCCTACAAACCCTAAATTCTCATCAGATGGGTTTTATTTAACCCTATATATCGTGACTTACTTTCCAACCTGACTCTGGCGTAACATTATGAGACAAGGAAGAAAATAAATATATTTTACCCCAAAACATGTTTCTTTGCCATATCTTGAAATGGCCCTGCAAATCTATCCTTTGTGGGGGAAAATTTGCATCTGTAAAGAATCCTATTAACATAGCTAGCTCTTTTTCTTCCGGGCCGGCCCAATCTGAAGAGGTTAACTAAGAATCTAATACCTTTTAAAGGTCTGAAATAGGAAACACTGTCATCTATCATCTCTAAGGGCAGCCACTGTAAGACTTCAAAAGAACCTTGGTCTCCACAATCTTTTATCTTAACCTGAACATTCCCTTTCTATGGATCTCAGGTCTTTAGACAAACTCAACCAATTGTCAACCAGAAAATATTTAAATGTTTAAACTTACCTAGAGCCTGGAAACCCGTGCTCCGCCCCCAACCCAGCTTTGAGTTGTCCTGCCTTTCTGGACCAAACCAATGTATTTCTTAAATGTATTTGATTGATGTCTCATGCCTCCCTAAAATGTATCAAACCAAGCTATGCCCCGACCACCTCGGGCACATGTTCTCAGGACCTCCTGAGGGCTGTGTCACAGGCCATGGTCACTCATATTTGGCTCAGAATAAATCTCTTCAAAGATCTTACAGAGTTTGACTCTTTTTATCAACATCTAGAAATGTTAGGCTTAGTCACCTACTAAATAAGAATAGGGCACTTAAAAGAGCCATATTTTAAAATTATCTAGAAATCCAATAGGGGCTATATTTAACCAAATATTTTAAAGTGCCACTTTAAAGCTAAATCACATTAAGATGAATTTCAAACAGGATTGCCACCACCACTGATTTTTCATGATCCATGCTTCAACTATTAGTCTTGCCTTATTTGTGTTCTAGTCTTCCCTTTTTGTCTTGCTGCTTGGCTTTTGATCACATATATTATTTACTAACTTTCACTCAGTTACAGAGAATGAAGATGAAAAGCTACAATGAGATGAACATTCCTCATTAATTACTATATATTATAAAGCTTTGATGGAAGAAGAGGTTGGGCCTAATGTCCCAAATAAGATAGTGGCACCAATCTTGTGAGTGTAACCATAATGGCACCCATCACGAGCAGAGAACACTGACTGCTAGCTGTAACTTACTTTTGTGTTTTATCTAACAATATGCATAATCCTGACCTCCAACTCAAACTATAGGAAGATTTAAAGACTTTGTTATTTTCTAAAACCGTAAGATTATTAAAGTGCAGTTTCATATAAATAGGAAGGACTGAGAGATGCTTGTTATGAAAGATCTTCAGTTCAGTGCTGGGCAGTCTGTTTCCTACTCACCTTACTCCTTGTTCTGTAAATGGCACTGGTCCACAAATGCAGATGAGAACTTTGGATTTCTCCAAATTTCCTTCCAAAAATTCAGAAAGAAGAGCTGGTGAAATATGTCCCTGTTTGCCATTCCATTCAGAAGTAGGTGCTGAGAGAACAAATTCAACATCCAGTCTAGGGAAAAGAAAAACAGTTTTTTAAAGTTTAACATATTATTAACATGTTTCAAGTTCAAGAATATATTTCTCCCCTAAAAGAACAATTTAATATATAAAGACACACTTGCTAGAAAAACACTGAAAAAAATTATAAGATTTAACAAAAACATATAGGTAAATCTATATTTACTAAGGATTAGCTTTTCCTATAGATAAGGAATGTAATTTGGCATTTTTTTTTTAAATTGAACTAATTATCCAAGCATGGTAGCTCACACCTGTAATCCTAGCATCTTGGGAGGCCAAGGTGAGAGGATTGTTTGAGAACAGGAATTTGAGACCAGCCTGGGCAACCCAGTGAGACCTAGTTTCTACAAAAAAAAAAAAAAACCAAAAAAACAAAAAAAAACTGCTTAAACTTAGCCAGGTGTGGTGGCATGTGCCTGTGGTCCTAGCTATTTGGGAAGCTGAGGCAGGAGGATCGTTTGATCCAGTGAGCTATGATTGCACCAGCCTAGGCGACAGAGCGAGAACCTGTCTCTTAAAAAAGAAATTAATTAAAAATAAATATATAAATGAAATAGAGATCCCAAGGGATCTCAGAGAACGCCACATTTCTATTAATAATCTACTAGTATTGAAAAAAAAAGAACAAATACTGCACGTTCTCACTTATGAGTGGAGCTAAACCCTGTGTACATAAGAACATAAAGATGAGAACAATAGACACTGGGGGCTCCAAAAGGAGGGAAGTGCAGGGAAAGGGGCAAGGGCTGAAAACCCTCCTAGTGTGAACTATGTTCACTGTCTAGGTGACAAGATCAATAGAAATCCAAATTTCAGCATCACGCAAGATACCCTTGAAACAAATCTGCACCTGTACCCCCTGAACCCAAAATAAATAATAATATGCTGGTATAAATCACAGCAAATAGCAATTACCAGTGACACACGCATTTTAATCTCTGGCTCACACCTCTCCAGTGATTTCCAGATCCTTACAACCAGTTTGATTAAGAAGCCTATTTGACTTCTTACTGTCGCTGTCTCAAAGGCCCTCAACCTCAACCTCACAATCTCTGTAACTGGCACCACAGTCTGCTTGGTTATACAAGCCAGAAACCTCCCGTTTATCCTGGGAACCTCTCTCTCTCTCACCCTCCATATCTAATTCATCACCAAGTCCTGGCTCTAACTCTGTTTACCTTTCAGCCTTCACTGCCATAACACTGCCTGTTCTCTTTCTTCTTTCTGTAATGGCTTTACCACCCCCATTCGTCAGTTTTCAGCTCAAGCATCATTTCCACAGGGAAGTATTGTGCCTCCACAAGATTGAGGTCCTTTGTTTCATGTGTTGTAGCAATGTTTTCTTTTTCCTTTTCTTCATAGCCATTTACTTCAGGTTTTAAATATGTGGTCACTAAGCTGATTACCTATTGTCTACCTTCTCCACTAGACCCTAAACTCCAAGAGAACAGGGGCTATGTCTGCTTTGGCTATCTCTGTATCCCTACAGGCCAGCACACAGGAGGCACCCACATAGTATGGCATGAAACAGATGAAAGCAAAAGGGTACAGGATTAAAACAAAGTCTCACAATGTAACAACAGACTATTTCTTCCCATGGGCTTAGTAATCTATTATACAAATTGCTGGTGAAAAGCCACGGTAAATTCAAAATTCTGTGTTGTACCTGCTCTGTCTGCTCTGTTGCAGCAAACACAATTAATTCTTAACCATTTCAATAGCATCAAATCGAAAGCAGTTCTAGATGTTCCAGTGAGTAACTGAGTAGCAGGAATTCATGACACATTAATTTAAACCGCATGAAAAAGCTGAAGTGAACAGCTTCTCTTGTGAGGGGACAAAGGAACTAAATATGAAAACAGAAACAAGGTAAGGCTGGTACAGCTGCCCTCACATCGCTGTGCCTCAGCTGGATTAAGTTTCCCAAGAACTGAGGAGCCTGGCACAAGCAGCACAGACCAAAGAGACCAAAGAAGAGCACCAGCAGGGGCTGGAGAACCCGCCTCAGCTCTCCACAGACTCCAGCAGGGGCTGGAGAACCAGCCTCAGCTCTCCACAGACTCCAGCAGGGCTGGAGAACCCGCCTCAGCTCTCCACAGACTCCAGCAGGGGCTGGAGAACCAGCCTCAGCTCTCCACAGACTCCAGCAGGGGCTGGAGAACCCGCCTCAGCTCTCCACAGACTCCAGCAGGGGCTGGAGAACCTGCCTCAGCTCTCCACAGACTCCAGCCTCTAGGTCTTTCCATTTGTGGAATGAGGTTAAGAAACGAGTAATCTCTTACATCTCTAATATTCTTTGATTTTATATTAAAAACCCCTACAGAATTATGTTTTATTTCTTAACTTCAAGCTTCCCATTTAGGATTAGCAGCAATGCTAATCCACTCTATAGCCTCCCCAAAGGCTAATCCACAAAATAGCCTCCCCAAAGATATTCGCTAACTTATTTTTACCTTCTGAGCACTTAAAACTAAGATAGTTTTAAATAACTTCAGGATGTGGTATTTGCTTACTGCTTCATGAGGGCAGGGTCCTTGTCTGTCTTGTTCAGTACTGTATCCAGGCCTCGCTCAATTAAGCACACAAAAAAATGCCTTTTGAATAAAGAAATGTATTTACAAAGAGGCCATGTTGGCTAAAAATAAAAATTGTACTTAAAAGAACAAAGCCATGTGCTTTGTTCTGGGATCCACAAAATTACCTATAAAAATGTATATGAATTCATCAATGCATTTTTCTGGAAAAAAGATCCATAATCTTTCTTTCATCAGATCAAAGGGTCAAAAGCAGCCATAAAACCACTGTCTTAAATTTCCAATTATACATAGATATTTGAATAAAACGTGGAAATTGTCCTGTTAAATTAAAAGATAAAAGATGGTCTCCTGTGGCTCTATTTCAAATGAGCCTATCACTGCAATAAAATTGCTAAACTAATACTGAAGTTTCTGTAGTCTGCTGTAAGTACCTAGACATAATTCTTCTTTACTGGGATGCTTTATAAAAAAGACTAATCAGTGATATATTTTCTGCAGGTATCCACTAAATGGTGATAAGTAACAGATCCTTACATAAATGGTATAAACTTCTCATACATTTTGTATTTATTCACATAATGGTCCCTTGACTACAATTTTACACACTCAATGGAAAAGGTGAACAGAAAGCACGGTTGCAATCTAAGGTATTGTAAAGAGGCTGTTATCCTGCTTATCTCCTTTTCACAGGCTGAGAAAAGAACTTAAACTGCAACAGGAGCATTCCCAAGTTAAGACTCAATAATTCTTTAATGAAAGATTTTTTATATCAAAATATAGATAATTCCTGTGGAATACTCTCTCCTGGGTTTTCTGAATGAAGGCTAACTTACTGTCTAAAAAATTACAGCTTTGAGATGCTGGAGACATGTGGGGGCACACAGTAAACATCTTGAAATTCCTTTATAATTTCGAAAGTGCCAGAAGGGGTTGGGACCCTTGAAAAGGTTACCTGAAAATAAATTCAGATAACCCATAAAATACAAAGTAATATGAAAGAGGGAGAGAACAGACCTGCTTCTGATGAGTGATCTCAAACGTCAATCTAAGTAAGCTTGTCAAAAATTTTATTTTAAAGTAGGCTGACAGTGATCTGAAATGACAAGTCTTGCAACACAAATGTATTCATTTAGTCTAAATCATTAGCAGTCATCCAATGACTTATTCCCTCCTCCTCTAGCCAATCAGCTTCAGCAACTTGCCTCCTTCATTTTCTCACACAAAGTCCCTTACCTTCCCATTTTTACTGTCACAACTCCAGATCAGGTTCTTATATCTCATCTAAAATACTACATTAACAGCCTTAGCCCTTAATCTATTTGATAAACCATTGCCACATTAGTTCCCCTAAAAACTGATACAACTTTGCAACTTTTTTGCTTAAAAGCTTCAGTGATTCCTCACTGACCTCAGATTGGTATTTCAGAGTACTTGGGGCCCCAGCTTTTCCTGTTTTTCTTTTTTCTAGCTAAAGAAAATGCCTGCAACTGTAGTAAAAATTGCTATGTGCTCACAGGAAAAAAATCTCACAAAACTAGGAATCAAAATTAGATAAAACATATACAATTATATATGTTTCCATAATTACATGGAAACATTTCTTAAAATGAATCTAATGAAACACTAGTATGCCTCCAGATGTTAGTAGTTATCCCATGAAAGCAGGCTAACTATCAAGTAAGTCTGTGACATACTGGGTTCAAAAAAGTTAAATATATTTCTTTAGAATTTCAGAAAGCCTTAAATATGCTAAGTTCAGAGTAAATCTTCAAGAAGGCATATACTGTTTCCCAAATTTATTCAATCACAGAGTCCATTCTGGGGAACACATTAACATTTCAAAGAACACATTCCAAGCAACACAACATCTGAGGACCATCTCCTGGAAGAAACCAAAAGTGCTATAAGGCTCCAGATTGGTGGGCTGCATATCTGTGTGCATAAGAGGCTGGGGAAAAAGAAACGGTTTCAGGTATACTGTTCAATTTACTTCTTCTTCGGGCATCATCAGCTTTTGCTATCTTAAATGGAACTGCCACATTGCTAGTCCCAATACTGACATCAGAAGACAAAAACATATAGTCCACAGAGCCTGTTGGCACTACAGGGAGATGAGCCGCAGAGTGTCACTGTGCCTTCTTCCTATGTCTATCTGATATATAATATTTACTTCACATATTAATTACATTCAAGGTCTTTCAGCACCTGATTTTAGCCTATCTTGTTTCCTCAATTGTAAACAAAAAGGATCAGAAATGATAACTGTTAAGATTCCTTCTAAAACTGATGTAAGGTTTAATGGGTTTATTTTTAGTTATTCTGCATCATTCTCCTTCATGCACAACATTTATTTCAACAAAACAACTCTACTCTGTCATTAAAACACTAGAATATCCTGGTCCTCATGTCTTATGCAATCCCACTACCCAAAATTATTTTCCCGCTCCAAGAAATGCTAATCATTTCCCAAAGCCCAGCTCAAAAGCCCCTTCTTCCATGAAGCTCTGATATTCGCACCCTCACAAAAATGGAATAAAATTCTTTTCACTAGATATCTATGGTATGTTTTTTGTTCCTCTCAAGGCACAGACTTTACAGTCACTTACGTACTTTAGAACTTCACCACCACTAGGGTAGTCTTACTGATTTCTTACCTTTTTGTAATGTCAAGCACATTTTGCAGGGAGTGAGCACACAAATGTTTACTGATGTAAATGGTCTTCTATCTTCTGTTGGTGCGTATAAGTGGGTAAATAGTCCCCTTTCCTTTGTGACCCATTTCCATGCTGCTTAGAATCCCTTTATTTCTCCTCTTTCTTTTGCCCCAACTAACCTCCCAATACACTCTAATGTAAAAATAATGACACTAACAACATCACTGCTAAGGACACTGTCAGTGTTAATGTCATCATCAATGACAGTGTAGGCTGGGTATAGTATTCTCTGCTAAGTGCTTTCATTTTCAGAGGCTATTTGTCAAAATGTAACAGATGCTGGAGAGGACGTGGAGAAATTTTACACTGTTAGTAGGAGTGCAAATTAGTTCAACCATCTTAGAAAACAGTGTGGCGATTCCTCAAGGATCTAGAACCAGAAATACCATTTGACCCAGCAATCCCATTACTGGGTATATACCCAAAGGATTATAAGTCATTCTACTATAAAGACACATGCACATGTATGTTTATTGCAGCACTATTCACGATAGCAGAGACTTGGAACCAACCCAAATGCCCATAAATGTTAGACTGGATAAAGAAAATGTGGCACATATACACCATAGAATACTATGCAGCCATAAAAAAAGGATGAGTTCATGTCCTTTGCAGCGACATGGATGAAGCTGGAAACCATCATTCTCAGCAAACTAACACAGAAACAGAAAACCAAACACCGTATGTTCTCACTCATAAGTGGGAGTTGAACAATAAGAACACATGGACACAGGGAGGGGAACATTCCACACTGGGGCCTGTTGGGGGGTTGAGGGGCAGGGGAGGGATGAATTAGGAGAAATACCTAATGTAGATGATGGTTGATGGGCGCAGCAAACCACCATGGTACATGTATACCTATGTAACAAACCTGCATGTTCTGCACATGTACCCCAGAACTTAAAGTATAATAGGTATCAAGAGCCTTAAAACACTTTGACCTAATGATTCTTCTTTATCCTGAATAGTTAGAGAGGTATTGAACAATTTCTAGTCACTATGTCAAATAATAGAGAATTAGTTAACTAAATTATGGTATGCCCACATGACTGAACACAATGCAGTTATTAAAAATCATGGTATACTGCAGGATTTACTAACTGGCACAATGGGCACTTTGGGCTGGATAATTCTTTGTTGTAGGAGGGCTGTCCTGTGAATCGTAAGACATGTTGCAGCAATCCTGGCCTCTACTGACTAGGGGTAACACCTCTTCCCTCAGTTGTGACAATAAACGTTTCTGGGGTGGCAGAGTTGCTTAAGGTTGAAAACCACCTGTTGAAAATATTCTTTATGTAAAAAACACACAATATAATAAGCAGAAATGTAGTTATAAAAATTATAGTTAGTATGACTACATTATTTTAAATATACAAAACAAAAAGGTAGGTATGCATACGAATAGAAAGATACAGACCATAAGGTTAATAATTGTTCTTTGGGTGGTAGGATTATGGGTGATTTTTTTCTTACACCTTTTCTATATAAACATGTATTAATTTTATAAAGAGAAGGGAAAATCAACAAATGCTGTTTATAAAAAAATGTACCACTACCTTTACTAAAATAAGATTAATGGTCTCCAAGAACGACCCATTTGAAACAAAAGGAAAATATTTGTTATATTTATATACCACAAAATGTTTTCTAGAAGTCAACCTCATTGTCAAACTGTATCACCTGTCCCACCCCTCAAAACTCATTCTACAAAAGCAGAGACATCACAGAGCTAGGGCATTCTGCTGATGGGAGCAGGTGGGCCAGCGTGTACTGAATGAACTGAGCCTCATACACTGATCACGTATTTGGGGGAAGGATAAGTGGAATTTAGTTTGGATTTCAGTTTACATAATTAGTTAAATCCACTACTGCACATATTTGCCTTATGTTTTGTCTCATTTTTCATAAGAAAAAAAGGATAAGATTTTGCTAGACTTGGAACGTGGTGAATTGAATCCAAATTGCTAGAACAATCAAGTTTAATAACACATTTGGATAAAATTTGGGTACACATTTTTTTTTTCTGTTCAGATTTCATACTTAATGACATGAAAATCAGATTGAAATAGAAAGAGTAGTATTCTAAAAATTATTTATGAAGTATCTATATTTTTGCAATTCTACTGAGGGAAGTAATTAGGGAAAACGAAGAGAATCATTCCCCGGGCTGCATGAGAAAATAAGCAAACACAGTATCGTATCACTGTTGGATCCATGTGTACAGGTACATAATAGATGTTACACATATTTCACGAATGAATGAATGAATGTCTGCTACAAACATACTAATTCTGGGCTAGGCACCTATATATGCTAACTCATTGATTCCCATGTCCAAATGATTCTGTGGTGTAGGTATTAATGTTTGTTTTATAGATGGAAAAACTGAAGCTCAGCCAGATAGAGTAATTTGCCCAAGGCCAAGAGATTAATAACTTTCCATTATACAATTTTATTTTGAAGAATTCCATTTGCTAGTGATATTATCTAGATAAACTCTGAGGACAAGCATAGCACGCTTGCTGAAAATATCCGGTCATATGTCAGCCTCAGAATCCACAATTCCTATCCCTCTCCTTGTTCCACAAAGGATGGAGTAGAAGACTGGGACCTAATTATATAGACAGTAGGGTATTTCTCTTAACTACAAAATTTTTTTTAATATTTACAATTCGATAATAATTTAACAACAGAAGTGTGTTCCAGTAACATATTTTGGCATCAGGAACTTTATTACTAAAACTATAAATGATATAGAGAGGGTCAAGATGTGGGAAAGAGTGATGATTTACTATATTAGAAAATGAAGATCCTTAAATGCTAACTAAAATACAACTGTGACTAATTAAAATCATCTCAACTTAAATCTTAACTTTTACTTTCTTTTTTTGCATGGGACACAATAATTATGTTTTGGCTGAATAGTACTAGCAAACCCAACTGATAAGCCTTTAAGGCCAGGGTTCTCCTATTTTTACATCAAGCCTCAGAATATGGTAAAATTCCTGCTAAATCTTCCAAAGCCATATACACAGGCATGGTCATTTTGTTTTCTAGCTAGGGCTTGACCTGACCTCACTAAAACAAAACAAAACAAAACAAAACAAAATAAAAAAACCCAAAACGCCGGGAGTCTATGGGGATCATAAATTACACAATACTAGGAGTCAGTGCCTCAAGCAAGGACAGCAAAGTCTCCAGAAAGACGTTAGGGAGGAGAGAGAAAGAGCACACCCAAGCCAGCAGGGGAGAGCAAGAAGAGAAAGAGAAGGAACAGTAGAGGGAGGATAAAGGCAGGCCAGAAGTTGGAACACTATCACCTCTGTCAGCAAGCTGGGGAGTACCACTCACCTGGTGAGTGCTGTTAGAGCCAGACACCCAGACATGAAAAAAGGAGGCCTTTCCTCATCCTCAAAACTCCAGCCTATGTAATCTCACCAACCCAAATTACGTAGATCAAAACGAAAGAAAAAACACAGTTGACTCTGTTAAAAGATACTTTATGTTCAGAGACTGTCAACACATTAACAATTAATTTATAAATCAAGTAGAAGTCAAAAGTACAATGTCTATTCTTCAAAAAATAAAATTTTACGAAATTTCTTTTATAAGGTAACTATCTAAAAGAATACCTTAGCCAAAAAAATCATCAGAAATACTTTTCTAAAAAACCGTCTTAAGCCTACCTATCTCTGTTTACTTTTTAAAAAATTATTATACTTTAAGTTCTGGGATACATGTGTAGAATGTGCAGGTTTGTTACATAGGTATACATGTGCATGGTGGTTTGCTGCACCCATCAACCTGTCATCTACATTAGGTATTTCTCCTAATTCTATCCCTCCCTTTGGCCCCCACCCTGTGACAGGCCCTGGTGTGTGATGTTCCCCTTCCTGTGCCCATATGTTCTCATTGTTCAACTCCCACTTACGAGTAAGAACATGCGGTGTTTGGTTTTCTGTTTCTGTGTTAGTTTGCTGAGAATGATGGTTTCCAGCTTCATCCATGTGCCTGCAACGGACACGAACTCATCCTTTTTTATGGCTGCATAGTATTCCATGGTGTAATGTGCCACATTTTCTTTATCCAGTCTATCATTGATGGACATTTAGGTTGGTTCCAAGTCTTTGATATTGTGAATAGTGCAGCAATAAATATACATGTGCATGTACCTTTACAGTAGAATGATTTATCATGCTTTGGGTATATACCCAGTAATGGGATTGCTGGGTCAAATGGTATTTCTGGTTCTAAATCCTTAAGAAATCACCATACTGTCTTCCACCATAGTTGAACTAATTTACACTCCCACCAACAGTGTAAAAGTGTTCCTATTTCTCCACACCCTCTCCAGCAGGTTGTTTCCTGACTTTTTAAATGATTGCCATTCTAATGATGTGAGATGGTATCTCATTGTGGTTTTGATTTGCATTTCTCTAATGACCAGTATGTTTGTTGGCTGCATAAATGTCTTCTATTGAAAAGTGTCTGTTCATATCCTTAGCCCACACTTTCTCATGGGATTGTTTTTTTTCTTCTAAATTTGTTTAAGCTCCTTGTAGATTCTGGATATTAGCCCTTTGTCAGATGGACAGATTGCAAACATTTTCTCCCATTCTGTAGGTTGCCTGTTCACTCTGATGATAATTTATTTTGCTGTGCAGAAGCTCTTAATTAAATCCCATTTGTCAATTTTGGCTTTTGTTGCCATTGCTTTTGGAGTTTTAGTCATGAAGTCTTTGCCCATGCCTGTGTCCTGAATGGTATTGCCTAAGTTTTCTTCTAGGGTTTTTATGGTTTTAGATTTCACATTTAAATCTTTAATCCATCTTAATTTTTATTTATTTATTTTTTTTTTGAGACGGAGTCTCGCTCTGTCGCCCAGGCTGGAGTGCAGTGGCTCCATCTCTGCTCACTGCAAGCTCCGCCTCCCGGGTTCACGCCATTCTCCTGCCTCAGCCTCTCTGAGTAGCTGGGACTACAGGCGCCCGCCACCACGCCCGGCTAATTTTTTGTATTTTTAGTAGAGACAGGGTTTCACCATGGTCTCGATCTCCTGACCTCGTGATCCGCCCGCCTCGGCCTCCCAAAGTGCTGGGATTACAAGCATGAGCCACCGCGCCCGGCCAATCCATCTTAATTTTTGTATAAGGTGTAAGGAAGTGTCCAGTTTCAGTTTTGTGCATATGGCTAGTCACTTTTCCCAACACCACTTATTAAACAGGGAATCCTTTCCCGATTGCTTGTTTTTGTCAGGTTTGTGGAAGATCAGACGGTTGTAAATGTGCGGCATTATTTCTGAGACCTCTATTCTGTTCCACTAGTCTATATATCTGTTTTGGTACCAGTACCATGCCGTTTTGGTTACTGTGGGCTTGCAGTATAGTTTGAAGTCAGGTAACATGATGCCTCCGGCTTTGTTCTTTTTGCTTAGGATTGTCTTAGCTATACGAGCTCTTTTTTGTTCCATATGAAATTTAAAATAGTTTTTTTCTAATTCTATGAAGAAAGTCCATGGTAGCTTGATGGGGATGGCATTAAATCTATAAATTACTTTGGGCAGTATGGCCATTTTCATACTGATTCTTCCTATCCATCAGCATGGAATGTTGTTCCATTTGTTTGTGTCCTCTCTTATTTCCTTGAGTAGTGGTTTGTAGTTCTCCTTGAAGAGGTCCTTCACATCTCTTGTAAGTTGGATTCCTAGGTATTTTATTCTCTTTGTAGCATTTGTGAATGGGAGTTCACTCATGATTTGGCTCCCTGTCTATTATTGGTGTATAGGAATGCTTGTGACTTTTGCACATTGATTTTGTATCCTGAGACTTTGCTGAAGTTGCTTATCAGCTTAAAGAGTTTTGGGGCTGAGATGATGGGGTTTTCTAAATATACAATCATGTCATCTGGAAACAGAGATAATTTGACTTCCTCTTTTCCTATTTGAATACCCTTTCTTTCTTTCTCTTGCCTGACTGCCCTGGCCAGAACTTGCAATATTCTATGTTGAACAGGAGTGGTGAGAGGGGATATCCTTGTCTTGTGCCGGCTTTCAAAGGGAATGCTTCCAGCTTTTGCCCATTCAGCATGATATCAGATGTGGGTTTGCTCTTATTATTTTGAGATATGTTCCATCATACCTAGTTTGAGTGTTTTTAGCATGAAGGGGTGTTGAATTTTATTGAAGGCCTTTTCTGCATCTGAGATCATCATGTGTTTTTTGTCATTGGTTCTGTTTCTGTGATGCATTATGTTTATTGATTTGTGTATGTTGAATTAGCCTTAAAGCCAACTTGATTGTGGTGGAAAAGCTTTTTAACGTGCTGCTGGATTCAGTTTGCAAGTATTTTATTGAGGATTTTTGCATCAATGTTCATCAGGGATATTGGCCTGAAATTTTCTTTTTTTGTTGTGTCTCTGCCAGGTTTTGGTATCAGGATGACGCTGGCCTCATAAAATGAGTTAGGGAGGATTCCCTCTTCTTCTATTGTTTGGAATAGTTTCAGAAGGAATGGTGCCAGCTCCTCTTTGTACCTTTGGTAGAATTCAGCTGTAAATCCATCTGGTCCTGAGCTTTTTTTGTTTGGTAGGCTATTAATTACTACCTCAATTTCAGAACTTGTTACTGGTCTATTCAAGGATTCAGCTTCTTCCTGGTTTAGTCTTGGGAGGGTGTATGTGTCCAGGAATTTATCCATTTCTTCTAGATCTTCTACTTTCTTTGTGTAGAGTTGTTTATAGTATTCTCTGATGGTAGTCTGTGTTTCTGTGGGATCAGTGGTGATCTCCCCTTTATCATTTTTATTGTATCTATTTGATTCTTCTCTCTTTTCTTCTTTTTTAGTCTGGCTAGCAGTCTATCCATTCTGTTATTCTTTTCAAAATACCAGCTCCTGGATTCATTGATTTTTTTGAAGGGTTTTTCATGTCTCTATCTCCTTACATTTTTCTCTGATCTTAGTTATTTCTTGTCTTCTGCTAGCTTTTGAATTTGTTTGCTGTTGCTTCTCTAGTTCTTCTCATTGTGATGTTAGGGTGTCAATTTTAGATCTTTCCCACTTTCTCCTGTAGGCATTTTGTGATATAAATTTCCCTCTATACACTGCTTTAGCTGTGTCCCAGAGATTCTGGTAAATTGTGTCTTTGTTCTCATTGGTTTCAAAGAACTTATTTATTTCTGCCTTAATTTCGTTATTTACGCAGTAGTCATTCCGGAGCAGGTTGTTCAGTTTCTATGTAGTTGTGCGGTTTTGAGTGAGTTTCTTAATCCTGAGTTCTACTTTGATTGCACTGTGGTCTGGGAGACTGTTATGATTCCTGTTCCTTTGCATTTGCTGAGGAGTGTTTTACTTCCAATTATGTGGTCAATTTTAGAATAAGTGCTATGTGGTGCTGTGAAGAATGTATATTCTGTTGATTTGGGGTGAAGAATTCCATAGATGTCTATTAGGTCTGCTTGGTCAAGAGCTGAGTTCAAGTCCTGAATATCTTTATTAATTTTCTGTCTCGTTGACCTGTCTAATATTGACAGTAGGGTGTTAAAGTCTCCCACTATTATTGTGTGAAAGTGTCTCTTTGTAGGTCTCTAAGAACTTGCTTTATGAATCTGGGTGCTCCTGTATTGGGTGCATATATATTTAGGACAGTTAGCTCTTCTTGTTAATCCCTTTAGCATTATGTAATGCCCTTGTCTTTTTTTATCTTTGTTGGTTTAAAGTCTGTTTTATCAGAGACTAGGATTGCAACCCTTGCTTTTTTTTTGCTTTCCATTGGCTTGGTAAATCTTCCTCTATCCCTTTATTTTGAGCCTATGTGTGTCTTTGCACATGAGATGGGTCTCCTGAACACAGCACACTGATGGGTCTTGACTCTTTATCCAATTTGCTAGACTGTGCCTTTTAATTGGGGCAGTTAGCCCATTTACATTTAAAGTTAATATAGTTATGTGTAAATTTGATCCTGTCATTATGATGCTAGCTGGTTATTTTGCCCATTAGTTGATGCATTTTCTTCATAGTTTCAATGGTCTTTACATTCTGCTGTATTTCTGCAGTGGCTGGTACCAGTTTTTCTTTTTCATATTTAGCGCTTCCTTCAGGAACTCTTGTAAGGCAGGCCTGGTGGTAACAAAATCCCTCGGCATTTGCTTGTCTTTAAAGGATTTTATTTCTCCTTTCCTTATGAAGCTAAATTTGGCTGGATATGAAATTCTGGGTTAAAAACTCTTTTCTTTAAGAATGTAGAATATTGGCCCCCAATCTCTTCTGGTTTGTAGGGTTTCTGCAGAGAGATCCCCTGTTAGTCTGATAGGCTTCCCTTTGTGGGTAACCCGACCTTCCTCTCTGGCTGCCCTTAACATTTTTTTCCTTCATTTCAACCTTGGTGAATCTGACGATTATGTCTTGGGGTTGCTCTTCTCAAGAAGTATCTTTGTGGTGTTCTCTGTATTTTCTGAAGTTGAATGTTGGTCTGTGTTGCTAGGTTGGGGAAGTTCTCTTGGATGGTATCCAGAAGTGTATTTTCCAACTTGGTTCCATTCTCCCCGTCACTTTCAGGTACACCAAATGTAGTCCCATATTTCTTGGAGGCTTTGTTTATTCCTTTTCATGCTTTTTTCTCTAATCTTGTCTTCTCGCTTTATTTCATTGAGTTTGTCTTCAATCTCTGATATCCTTTCTTCCGCTTGATCAATTTGGCTATGGATACTTGTGTAGGCTTCACGATGTTCTCGTGCTGTGTTTTTCAGTTCCATCAGGTCATTTATGTTCTTCTCTAAACTGGTTAGTCTAGTTAGATACCCCTCTAACCTTTTGTCAAGGTTCTTAGCTTCCTTGCATTGGGTTAGAACACGCTCCTTCAGGAGTTTGTTATTACCCACCTTCTGAAGCCTACTTCTGTCAATTTGTCAAACTCATTATCCGTCCAGTTTTGTTCCCTTGCTAGTGAGGAGTTGTGATCCTTTGGAGGAGAAGAGACATTCTGGTTTTTGGCATTTTCAGCCTTTTTGCATAGGTTTTTCCTCAACTTCATGGATTTATCTACCTTTCGTCTTTGCTGTTGGTGACCTTTGGATGGAGTGTTTGCTTGGTCATCCTTTTTTTTTTTTGATGTTGATGCTATTGCTTTCTGTTTGTTAGTTTATCTTATAACAGTCAGGCCCCTCTGCTGCAGGTATGCTGGAGTTTGTCGGGGGTCCACTCTAGACCCTGTTTTCCTGGGTATCACCAGCAGAGGCTGCAGAACAGCAAAGACTGCTGCCTGTTCCTTCCTCTGGAAGCTTCATCCCAGAGGGCACCCACCAAATGCCAGCCAGAGCTCTCCTGTATGAGGTGTCTGCTGACCCCTGCTGGGGGGTGTCTCCCCGTCAGGAGGCTTGGGGGTCAGGGACCCACTTGAGGAGGCAGTCTGTCACTTAGCAGAGCTCGAGCACTGTGCTGGGAGATCCACTGCTCTCTTCAGAGTCAGCAGGCAGGAATATTTAAGTCTGCTGAAGCTGTGCCCACAGCTGCCCCTTCCCCCAGGCGCTCTGTCCCAGGGAGATGGGAATTTTATCTATAAGCCTCTGATTGGGGCTGCTGCCTTTCTTTCAGAGATGCCCTGCAGAGAGAAGGAATCTAGAGAGGCAGTCTGGCTATCATGGCTTTTCGGTGCTGTTGTGGGCTCTGCCTAGTCCGAACTTCCCAATTGCTTTTTTTTACACTGTGAGTGGAAAACCACCTACTCAAGCCTCAGTAATGGTGGACGCCCCTCCCCCCACCAGGCTCGAGTGTCCCCCATCAACTTCAAACTGCTGTGCTTGCGGCGAGAATTTCCAGCCAGTGGATCTTAGCTTGTTGGGCTCCGTTGAGGTGGGATCCGCTGAGCAAGACCACTTGGCTCCCTGGCTTCAGCCCCCTTTCCAGTGGAGTGAATGGTTCTGTCTCTCTGGTGTTCCAGGTGCCACTGGGGTACAAAAAAAAAACTCCTGCAGCTAGCTTGGTGTCTGCCCAAATGGCCGCCCAAGTTTGTGCTTGAAACCCAGGGCCCTGGTGGTGTAGGCACCCAAGGGAATCTCCTGGTCTGCAGGTTGCGAAGACTGTGGAAAAAGCGTAGTATCTGGGCTGGATAGCACAGTCACTCATGGCACAGTCCCTCATGGCTTCCCTTGACTAGTGCCAACCACTTGAGCTTCCCGGGCGAGACAACACCCCACCATGCTTCTGCTCGCCCTCCACGGGCTGCACCCACTGTATAACCAGTCCCAATGAGATGAACCAGGTATCTCAGTTGGAAATGCAGAAATCACCCACCTTCTGTATTGGTCTCGCTGGGAGCTGCAGACCGGAGCTGTTCCTATTTGGCCATCTTTCCCGGGAATCAACCAGTTTAAATTCTTTTAAACATTTACTTCCAAAAACAGAAGCTCTAACAGTGAAGACAGAAAATAAACACGTATATAGGGGTCCTCTATAACCACAATTCAAATGTCTGAGGGAGGGCTTCACAGGTTCCAAAGCATTTACATTATCTTCTCCAAAGCTCACAATACTTTATGAAGTAGAAAAGACAGCATTATTTTCTTTTGAAGATAAAGAGGCCCCTAGAGGTAAATAATTTGTGAATAAAGTTTCATGCTGGTGAGGAGTAGAATGGCAACTGGAATTTAGGTCTTTAGGCTTCTTGATAAATGCTTCCAATTTTCCACTTTGAAAATGTGTTAAAAAATACTTGAAAAACTACGAACTTGAACTTCTTTAAATAATTCTCTAAAATGCCACACAACTACTTATAATAAATATTCTTAGGTTTACGTTTTTAGTACATAAAGAATAGTAAATACTTCAAGGATAAATAAGTTCAGGTGTCATCCTTAATTTTGAAAGTCATTTATTAAAAGACGAAGTGGAGGATGATGGGAGATAGCAGGGAGGGAAAAATGGGAAAAGATCACAGCATTTTCTTATTATGGATATTCAGAAAATATTCAGAAGAACCTCAAGCCCCTGGACAGCTAACAAAGTTCCAAGGGCTTTACTCTTTTAAAAGGCCTAGAATTTTATGTATACCATCCTATCATATACATACATATTTACTTCAGATCTTTTGTGTAATTTATAAAGCCCTAAAATTCTTAGAAATAGCTTTTAATGATTATAGAAATGCTTCATAAAGTACGATAGCTTATTCAATTCACTTTTTGTGAAAAGATTGTTCTGAACTTCCTACTGTTTTCAAATCTTTTTAGGGGAAATGGAGCATATATTCATTTAAATTACCTTCTTATTTTAGTTTACTGGGCTGAGCTCTTTAATCAATAAAATAAGTTTTTACTTTTGTTATCCTTTCTGTCCCATTCCACTACTGAGTTCAGCTTGACTAGAACATTTTTCTGTTGTCTGTACCAGCACTTCCCAAAGTGTGTACCAAGGATCACTAGTGATAGAGCGAAGAAGTGTTAATGCAAACAAACAAAAATAAAGGGAATGTTGCTAAGCAATGCATAAAAAATTCCTCTCTTGGAAAGTCACAAAGGATACTAACATATAAAAGGCTTTAGAAATCCCATATCATGTTTAATTTTGCTTAATCCACTCTCACCAAATTCTTATTTTATAGGCCCCAGTATAATAAGAAAAATCTTGCATTACCAAACTGGCTACATTGGAACATTTTCAGTGAAACCCAACTCAGTATAAATCACATAACATGATCATAAAGCCCAATATGCATCTTAGTGACACATATACTTATATATGTGTCACTTATATATTGCCTAGATCTTGCCAGACAGTGTTTCTCTGAGGGAAGGGGAACATTTAACATGATTTCTAGTTAGAGAATTATTGGTTTATTTTTTTTCTTTGAAGGAGCTTCCTGGCCAATCAAAGCTTTAACTAGAGAAGATAAGGCCTAGACTTACTACACAGGTATAAATAACTAAATGCAGAGCTAGTATCAGTTTAATACCTTTTATCTTTAAGTGCTAATTTCTCCAGTTGACTTCTCCAAATTATATCATCCTCTGTTTTATTGAAGAACATCAGCTTCACTTTCCTTAAAAGAAAAAAAAAAAAACTCAGAAATAACTAATTAATAACATTTAAAATACGCACAAATGGAAAGTCTAAAGTGAACCAGTGTGAATGTTTTAGTGCCCAGTAGGTAACTAAAAATCATCAAAAACTGAAATGAGATAAAAGAACCTAGTTAATAAAATAGCTAGGATTAGAGGAGGCAGAGTAAGAAATGATGAATGAGGAAATGGTAACATGTCCATTAAGGTCCAGTGAGTAATCAATTTAAAATACCTTATACTAATATAACAGCCTCAAAAAGGATAGTAATTAGAGACCAAATTACATACCTGAGACTGGGTATATCAGTCAAAGCATAATTCAGTATTTTAACCATTGGTGTGAAGCCTGTTCCAGCTGCCAACAAAAAGAGATCTTCTAATTCTTGGAACTTGGATATTTTAAAATTGCCCTCAGGACTGCTTACAGAAACCAAATCTCCTAAACAATGAAATATAAGCTAAATCAGAAAAAACAAAAAACAAAAACAAAACAAAAAACCCAGCAGGGAAACTAAGAAGCCAAAAGTAGCTGAATTTAAAACACTGAGGAGTAACAGTATAAATACTTAACTTGCAGACTATGCATCAGTCTTTAAGATATGTAAGTAGTCTTAAGGATACTCATTAGGCCCCTAAGTATGTCTGAATTATATCATTACAGTCAAATTAATAATGAGGTTTTATGATATAATTTCCCACCACTATTTTGCCAAACCATCTGAAGTCTGAAATTTACAAACTACTGCAAAGTATTTATCCACAAATTATCAATAAAGGATCGATTGCTAAACTAAATTCTAAGTACTTCAAAAGCAGAGTCCATATATATCTGTCTTACATGGTACAGGGTAAAGAACAGATATTCACTATTTACATATTGATTATTAGCCACAGTAACAGGATTAGTAGGAGAGAAAACTGAAATAGAGACGCATTCTAAAATCTTATGTTGATAAACACACCAACTTCTCTTCTACCAAATTTTTGAAAAGACCTATTAAGAAGGGCTGTTCTGAGTTTAATTCCCATAAAAACAAAGCAAGATCAGAAATGCAGTCAACTATACTTAGAGCATGCCACTTACCAATCTAGAATCAACATGGTTGAGAAATCAGTGCCCATTTTCTACAGCCCCGTTGATATAATCATATGAGAAAATTACCTTTAGGACTAGATTCAGAAACTTGAAATGTAATCTTAAAAAGGAAAAATAAAGCTGCCATAATTTTTAAATGATTTAAAATACTCTTTTAAAATGCTTGGATGCTCGCAATTTTTCCTTTGTTTTCCATTGCAGGATAGTAAGAATCTTGCAGTAGTTGATGAAATAAGTATTTGAAAATAGGGCTGCGCATGGTGGCTCACGCCTGTAATCCCAGGACTTGGGGAGGCCAAGGCAGGTGGATCACCTGAGGTCGGGATTTCAAGACCAGCCTGACCAACATGGAGAAACCCCATCTCTACTAAAAATACAAAAAATTAGCCAGGCATGGTGGCACATGCCTGTAATCCCATCTACTTGGGAGGCTGAGGCAGGAGAATCGCTTGAACCCAGGAGGCAGAGGTTGAGGTGAGCTGAGATTGTGATGCCACTGCACTCCAGCCTGGGCAACAAGAGCAAAACTCCGTCTCAAAAAAAAAAAAAATAATAATAATAGAAGCTCCCCACTATAGTTTGAAAAAGACCGTAAAATTAGAGTGTCTTTAGGAAAGCCAGATAGTTGTTTACTAAAGAAGGCTCAGAGGATAGTATTAACTTGGTAACTTTTATCCACAGCCCAGTCTTTCCAATGTTAACAAAACTGATTAGACTCACACAGGATAACTGATGCTAATCAAATTCAGAAGAGATTAAAGCACACATGCCAGAATGGCAATTGATTTACAGCTGGGGTTACATGTATCTAGTGACCTGAACATTACAGGTCCCATTGGGGATATCTTGTTTCCAGTATCAGCACACATAGAAAGCCAAATTAATCATGTAAAATCATGTTGCTTAGTGAACATGGGATTGAAACAAAGAGATGGATAATTGTATGGGTTCATTCATTTAGTGTACAACTCTCTAAGTGACACAAATATTTGTGCCGTGTCGAGCCTCCCTAAATGAAGTTGAAATAATACTTCTTCTTGTTCTTTGAGCTTTCCCTTTCCACGCTCTAGGACGACTCTCCACCCTGCTATGTTCGCAAAAATCTCCGTAAATAGGCTATAATACCATTCCTTAAGTTTCCACTTACTGTATTACAATCATGTGTCAGTCCTTCTTTCACAAGGTGATAGTCACCTTCACTAGATTTGTACGTACTCCAAAATACTTCAGGTTCAAATTCATATACAATATTTTGGTTTATGTAACCAAGGATGACTAATTATATCTATTATGTGAAGTAGATATAATTAGCAGAATCATACCTACTACATTTCAGAAAGTAATATAATCTTGTTTATTTCCAAATTTTAGTAATCCACTTCACTGGTATCCCAATGTATTGCTAATGCTGCCTTGGAAAGAGGAACACTTTTGCCATTAGGTAAAAAGCAGTGAAAAGAAAATACAGACAAAGGAAGAGACACCAAAAAGGAGCAGAAGCAAGAAGAGAAGTTTTTAAATCTTAATAGATCTCATTATAGTTCTTTATTCATTCTTTCAAAGTACCTTTACTGGCTGGGCACAGTGGCTCACACCTGTGATCCCAGCACTCTGGGAGGCCGAGGTGGGCCAAGCACCTAAGGTTAGGAGTTCGAGACCAGCCTGGCCAACACAGTGAAACCTCATCTCTACTAAAAATACAAATATTAGCCCGCATGGTGGTGTGTGCCTGTAATCCCAGCTACTTGGGAGGCTGAGGCAGAAGAATCACTTGAACCCAGGAGGCAGAGGTTGCAGTGAGCTGAGATCGAGCCACTGCACTCCAGCCTGGGCAGCAGACCATCTCAAAAATAAAACAAACAAACAAAAAAACAAAGCACATTTACTGACAGCCTATTATGTACCAACTGCCATGCCAGGTAGTGGAAATACAAAGATAAGTAAGACAATTTCTGCTCTTAAACTCAAAGTCTTATAATGAAGATATATATTTATTCTTATAATAGAGCTATGAACAAACCGTTAGTTATTAAGGGTTTCAGGGGAAGAGGAGGGCTCCATAAAGTGATATTCTGTTTGGGTCTTTTTATTTACTTTTATTTTTTACTATTATTTTTTTGAGACAGAATCTTGCTCTGTTGCCCAGGCTGGAATACAGTGGCATGATCTCAGCTCGCTGCAACCTCTGCCTCCCAGGTTTAAGCGATTCTCCTGCCTCAGCCTCCCAAGTAGCTGGGATTACAGGCGCCTGCCATCGTATCCGGCTAATTTTTGTATTTTTAGTAGAAACGGAGTTTCCCCATGTTGGCCAGGCTGGTCTCGAACTCCTGACCTCAAGTGATCTGCCCACCTCAGCCTCCCAAAGTGCTGGGATTACAGGCGTGAGCCACCGCACCCAGCCCATGTTTGGGTCTTTTTAAAAAAGCACTTGACAGGTAAAGAAAAGGTTGATGGGCATCCTGGGTGTGGCAACTGCATGTACCTGTGAATGAGGATGACAAATCTGTGGAACTCTGAGTAGCACAAGTATTTTTGTATAGCAAGAGATGAAGCTGGAGAGATTACCAAAGTCTTTGTAGGTCATGTAGTACAGATAATGGGGACCCATCAGAGGTTTCAATGCTGCAAAGCAGCTAGGGTCAGTTGTGAGAAAACAGAAGCCAACGAAGATATGATGAAGGCTTACTATAAGACAGTGGCAGAAGAGGTAGCTGAAAAAGTCACTGAGATGTAGACTCAGCAGAACTTAGTGGCTGACTGGACTGGCAGAGAGAAAGTGGGAAGAATCAAGGCCAACTCGAGTTTCCAGACTGGATCAAGGATGAACAGAGATGCTGCAAATAATAAAAATAAGGAATATGGAGTATGGCCACGCTGGGTAGGACAAGGAGAAGATAGCTTTGGTTGCAGACATGTTGAGTTAAAGATATCTGATAGACGCCTGCACGGAGATAACTAGAGGGCAATTTGATCCAATCTAGAGCACAAATGAGGTTAAAAAAATGTAAAAATACTAACCAATCTGCAGACGATCAAGCTCTGGTGTGAAGAGTCCAGTGGGATAGATTTTTACCAAAAAGTAGATGTATTTATTGTTGGGAAGAACTGGTTCCTTGAACTCTGAGAGTAAGCAACCAGATACAGGTGTATATGGCTTTACTATTTCTGTACCTAGAAAAAAAAAATCACAGCAAAATAATTAAATTCTAAAAATCCAAAAATCTCAATGAAGATGAAACATCCAAATTTTGACACTATCAGTATATATTTAAAATTATATACCTAATGGGTATATAATTCTAATGATTTTTCTATATGTATATAGTATATATACCCCAAGCCTATATGTGCCGAAACAATTTTCACAAACCAATACTGTACCCATAATATAAACAATCTGTTTTTACGATGCATAGTCTAATTTAATAGAAATGTATGGTAATAATTTTAGACAACCATCTATTCCACCAGCAAATAAACTTTGTAATGGGCCACAACAAAAATGGCATCAAAAGTTTACCATAGAGATGTAAAAAAAAAAGTATCTACCTAATAATTTTAATTATACGCCAAATTTTAAAAAATGGTTACTGATGACCAATGGGATCACTTGGGGGAGAAAAAGGAAGACATTTCACTTTTTACTTTATGTACTTTAAATTGTTTTAATATTTTAACATATTACATACTACTTTGGAAACTGAATAAAAAGAATGTTAATCCAGCTACTTCTAAGAATATATTATTTTCTTAAAGAGTTAAATAAGTAAGAACTCATTTTATTTTAGGTAGCCAAATTCCAAAGAGAAGAATCATTGCATGTTTGAAAGACCAAAAATTTTATGCATGGCTTCTTAATGTATACAAAATACATATATAAATTAAAATGCATTGGCAATAACTGGAGAAGATACCAGCTCTTGAATCAGGTAACCAGGCATTAGTGATGAAAAAGAGAAAACCAGCCATTAGTGATGAAAAACAGAAAACCAGCCATTAGTGATGAAAAACAGAAAACCTTAACAGTGCCTCATCATAATATATCATATCTTCTGAGACCTAGCTGGTAACATTTTAGATGATTGCCGGAAACACTACAGCTGACAGGAGAATTTTACTATTTGCAGCTTCAAATGGCCAAGAAAATGTTGGACGTCAATAAGAAGGGTATTCAAAACAAGTGAGGTAAATTTAGGATGAAAATGAAAGAAAAAAAGAATTCATATTTATACATTTATAGAGCTTCTTATACTGGTAGCACATATAATAAAATCATTTTCAATCATTCACTCATTTTAAATTTTATAGATTGAACTTCATAAATGATACAACCCTAAGTAGCTACTAAGAGACACCAGTATGAGCTTCTAGCAGTTGTCTTCATGGAGGACTATTTGTGCAGTCTCTCATCTCTTTCCTTTAGGGTTTTGTTAGTCATAAATTACAATGCTGGTGGAATCATCTGTCTAAACTACTGGCAATATCTTTGTTCCATATGATAATGTGGTACAGCTATAGTTCCAACATGTAGGACACGTTGCAGTCACAAACCTAGATTCTGACCATCACTAAATCTAGCTGCCTGAAAACATTTATTAATAACTTAAATGGTTGTTTTCTAGAGAGAATAGTACTGATTTTGAACTGCTTATAAAAGAAGAAAGTGTGTCCCAAAGCCTCTATTCACCTTACCTGTAATAGGTAGCTTGAGGTAAACATGTTGCCCAATGGGCACCTGAAGATGAGTGCTTGGTGGCAGCATCAAACAGAAAAGCCTCATATCATGAGTAACATCTTCCTTGGAAATTAACTGGCACTTTCTGTAGTACAAACCTAAAAAGTGATTCATTTTCTCTTATTGACACATAAATAAATAAGAAGTAATACTAAACCACTAAGAGAAAGCACATACTCAGCTTCTGTTTTCTAGAAAGCTTCAATTTCACTAAAATGCCTATACATTTAAAAAATTAATCAATATTTTAAGGTTAACTTTTCCATTTTATTTTCTGAGATATGTGTTGACCAAGACCTGCAAATACTTCTATAACTTGAAAAATGAACTTAGTGTTATTTCCTCATATCTGTTATTATAGCATGTTAAACCATTATGTTCTAAAAAATAACCTAATTTTATTTGATAATGAATAAATTTACATTCTAAAGTCTTTTTTTTTTTTTTTTTTTTTTTTTTTTAAGAGATGGGGTTTCACTATGTTGCCCAGGCTGGTGTCGAACTCCTGGACTCAAGCAATCCATCCACCTTGGCTTCCCAAAGTGTTGAGATTACAGGCATGAGCCACCGTACATTCTAAAATCTTTGCTTACAAAATGGAAAAGTCCTGAAACTCAAGCCTTTAAGGCTTAACAACAGTAGCACTATTAAGCAATTTTAGAATATCTCTTTGACAAAGGCAAGAAAGATATACATTCTTGTGTCTCTATGTTTATGTGTATGTATTTTATATACATGATTAGAGAACATTTTAACTATCAAAAATGATTAAAACAAAAACTTTTATGCTTAAAGGTGTAGGTTTTGGTATCTGGAAAATTAATTCAAGTGAAAAGCTGAAGATGTTAGGAATAGGATTATGGTACTAATATATAAATAGATAAAAGGAATCAAATATTTTTATAAATACTAGAGAAATTTGAAATATTCCAAGCTCAGAAAATATTGTTTGTATACAGAGGAAATAATACCATTTGGATTAGAAGAATTTATTATAGAAGTTCTGAAAGAATTAAGATTTTCACTTGTAAATTATTTTTGAACATAAATAGCATATCAGAACAACGTGAAGATATTAACTTTTTATTTCCTCTCTCATAAAATAGTATTTACAGAGATGTAAATGAATAAACCCTGATAATATATTTCTTACTCTAGTTATTCTCTTTTTTTAACCTAAAAATATTCAAGTAGGTGCAGAAATATTTTCTCCAGATCTTAGAAAGTGAAGGGCCAACAGCTAATAATCAATGCTTAGTAGAAAACTAAAATTCACCTATAATCCTAAGAAATCATTTTAGTCACAAGTGAATCCAACTTCCCTTCTCCCTTTTGCTCCCGACCGATCAGTCACTCAATTTTCCACCTGCTATCATGGTAGCAGTAAGTATATAAGCTTAGACTACATCGCTTTATGCAAAGACCTTGGAGTATCACTAGAGGTCACCTCACTCTAGTGCCAGGGCACAGGCTTGGACCAGATTACGGCTAAGAGCCCACCCTAAAGTTATCCCAGGAGGCCTAACAAACACTGGACTAACCAAAGGGTCAAAGGACACAGGCCCATGCACAAGGAGAAATGAAGGTGCAAATGATCTCTTTATTTCTTTCTCCAGACCCTTTCTGGAACCCACAGTAAGAATACAACTAGAGACCCACATACTATATATGTATAAATATTTAACAGTTATAAATCAGACAAATAACTGTCAAAGTATGTTCTATGCTATATCTTGAAATATATACCTTCACAAGGTCCTAGAAGGCTAGGTTCAAATTCGGGATTCTTAAAGTCCTCAAAGTATCAGTGAGATGGCAGAGGAATGAGACCTGCACTCCCACTGCCTGTCCCCCTTGTCTTCTCATCCTTGGCTCTGTCTGACAATGAGTAGGGGCTTAAATGGGTGTGGATACATTAACACACAGGCTCAAGCTCATGCACTAGCTTTTCACATAAACAGCCCTGGCCACTCCCTGGATAGAAGTAGATTTGGGGTCATTTGGGCAGGGAATTCCATGGTTCTAGATACATACAGGGTGAAGTTGAAAGAAAGAGGATGAGCTCCAGGTGGATACTTCGTGGCCTTGCAATACTTCTCACCTTGTGGGAGGGGTGTGGCTGGAGACAGTCACGTGGGGCTCTCCAAGTGTGGAACCCAGGGCAGGTGCCCCTCTTACGCAGGTCTAAGGACCACAGTGTGGTTTTCTTCTAATAAAATCTAGTGCATATCATCTTGAACTTTACAGCTGTATGAGAATGCTCACCTTCTGGATTGACAATTTCTACTCTAGCATTTGCTAGAAAAGTTTGCTATAGTAACCGTGCAACTCTCCAGTGATATTTAAAACACAATGAAATCCTGGGCTACAGTGATTTACTGACTTTCCTTGCTAGGGAGTTGACACAGCATTCTTGTTATTTAACACTACTAAGATAATTTCAATGTTCTACCCATAGAAGCCTGACTATAATTTCAAAAGAACATCCTAACTACAGGTTGCAAGGATTTTAAGAAAGATTTAAGAAAGTTTTCATTTTTCAATTGCATCAAGGAGAAAGATAGCACAGGCAGATGGGAACTGCAGTATATAAGATAAGAAAAAAGAAGTATACCATCATTCTCAGCAAACTATCTCAAGGACAAAAAACCAAACACCACATGTTCTCACTCATAGGTGGGAACTGAACAATGAGAACACTTGGACACAAGAAGGGGAACATCACACACCGGGGCCTGTTGTGGGGTGAGGGGAGGGGGGAGGGATAGCATTAGGAGATACACCTAATGTAAATGACGAGTTAATGGGTGCAGCACACCAACATGGCACATGTCTACACATGTAACAAACCTGCACGTTGTGCACATGTACCCTAAACCTTAAATAATAATATATATATATATAAACAAAAAAGAAGTATAAAGCAGATGTCACTGACTACTTCAGTCTACACAATGCCATTATTTAACTGTCTGCTTTTTGGCTTTCTAAGTACACGTAATTATACTAAAAAATGAGAAACTGAAAATAAAGACAGCAAAACAAAAACAAAAGACAGAAATATTACTGCCCCAAATACCTAACTTATTTGAATTAAATACATACAATTAATATTCAGATACTCAGGGTACGGCTGAAATACTGAGGATAATAAGACTATTTGGGCATACTATTTTCTTAATGTTAAAAAGAAATTGTATTTTCCCATTTAAAAAATAGAATTTCACAAGGCCAAAATAGAAAACGCAGGTAGTCTTCAATGGGAGATGGAAGAGAAAGAGAAGACCGCACTAGGAGTCCACACTGCCTTCAACTGGCTTCTCCTTCTTGCACTTTTGAAGCACTTAGTTACTCTTATTTTCCCTGCTGGAAACAGAAGCTTATAGAAGTTAAAAAGCCTGTCCGACATCTCAGGGCAGCTAGAAAAGATGTGGGATGGAGTAAGAAGCTATTAGGGTTTCTTGTCCCAACTCAGTAGGCCTTGTTTAAAAAGTTTGAGAACATGACTAGTAATTATTAGTAGCCAATCACTATAGCCAAGTTGTGGATGCAGTGGAAAAGCTCTCGAAGGAAATTAAAAGTCCCACTTTAGTGAGCACATGAATGATCTGATAAGAAAGCGAAATAGCCTTATTGCTGATATGTAGAAAGTCTGAGTGGTCTGGACAGATGAAACCAGCCAGAATACTCCCTTAAGCCAAAAACCTGGTCCAGAGCAAGGACCTACCTCTTTTCAATTCTAGGAGGGCTGAGAGAGGTGAGGAAGCTACAGAAGAAAAGTTAGAAGCTAGAAGTTGGTTTAAGAGGTTTAAGGAAAGAAGCCATCTTCATGACAGATATCTCCACCAGAGTTCTTGGGTGACTAGGTGCACTGTCAATGAATGATAACAATTTGAAAGGAATCTTTTTTTTTTTTTCCCACATAGTAGATCTCAACAGTGCGCTTCAAATATAGAAGTTTCACCATTCTAGATGCCATTAAGAACATCTGAGATTTATGGGAGGCAGTCAAAATAGCAACATTAATAGGAATTTGGAAGGTGATTCCAGTTCTCACGGATGGCTTTGAAGGGTTCAAGACTTAAGTGGAGGAAGTAACTGCTGATGTGGTGGAAATACAGCAAGAGAACTAGAATTAGAAGTGGAGCCTGAAGATGTGACTGAATTGCTGCAATCTCATGATAAAACTTGGAACAGATGAGCAGTTGCTTCTTAGGGATGAGCAAAAAATGTGGGTTCTTGAGATGGAATCTACTCCTGGCAAAGATGCTGTGAAATGCTGTTGAAATGACAACAGAGAATTCAGAATGATACATAAACTTAATTGATAAAACAGCAACAGCGTTTGAGAGGACTGACTCCAATTTCGAAAGCAGTTCTACTGTGAATAAAATGCTATCAGAGAAATCTTCTATGAAAGAAAGGGTCAATCGATGTGGGCAAACTTCATTTTTTCTTAAGAAGTTGCCACAGCTACCCCAACCTTTAGCAACCACCACCCTAACCAGTCACCAATCATCAGCATCGACGCAAGACTCTCCACCAGCAAAAAGATGAGGATTCACTGAAGACTCAGATAACTGTTAGCATTTTTTAGTAATATATTGTTTTTTTAATTAAAATGTATAAGTCGTTTTTTAGACATAATGCTATTGTATACTTAACAGACTAAAGTATAATGTAAATATAACTTTAACACGCACTGGGAAACCAAAAAAATTGTGTGACTTGCTTTATTGTGATACTCTATTGCGACGGTCTGGAACCCAACCCACAACATCTCCAACACATGCCTGTAAGTGGCTGTTCACATATCAAAATTGTGAGACAATTTTTTTTTTTAAATCTTGTTTCCTAAAACCAATTGACTGGGTTATTTGTTGGCATATCTTTAAAATTACCTTTGTTTGGTGATCCAAGACTCCATAGTAAAGACAATATCAATCAAGATAAATGCTAATGTTACCTTGGGTATAGAAATAGTAATTCAATTATCTATTGATTTCTGACCCCTAATAGAGAAGTTCCTCAGCCATCTCTTTCTCTATAGCTTTCTCTCCCCCTGCCTCTTTCTCCCACACACCCCCCAGAGCTACTCACTCATAATCTTCATTTCCGGGAAGAAAAAAATTAATTGGAAGCATCACACTTATAAATTATATTGGTTCAATTCATACAATTTAAAATATTGACCTATTATATTTGGATGGAAGGTAAAAAATGAAAGTTTCTCTTCTCTGATGTTCTCTGATTGATGCTCTGATATATGAATCCTTCATGTAAGTATATTCTAGATTTGACATGACAAAACATTATATTAAAAGTTTTTCAACTTATACGGTTGTTTTCAAACAAATTCTTTCAGCTAAGAAACTAGTAAGATGGAGCCAGCATACTATTATCATAAAGTCAATAATTACCGCAATACATATTGAAAATCTAGGAACCACACAATTGGCTGTAAATCTTTAAGGCTACTCACAGCAAGTTAATTATAATACTTTGCTGATGTAAGCATTCGGCTTTGCTAGTGAATAAAATAACCTACAGTTTTTGTCATGATTTAAGGAGGAGAAAAGAGAAAGATGAAATTATCTTTGCTAATGCAGTGAAATAAACAAAAATATCTCCTAAACTCCAAGTCATTTTCCAAAGTGGAAAACCTTCACTGAAAAACACACTATAGCTCCCACTTCAACCAAGAAAGCTAAACCTTTCTTTTTTTATGGTGTTTCAGGATTCAAGGAAAAATTTACAGCAGAAATAAAAGAATTCATGGAAAGCCTCAAGAAATTACAGAGACTATCTGAATGATGGTCGTTCTAACTAGTATTTCCAAATGGAGGTCAGCCCAGGTTCTCAGTAGCACTTATTTCTTGGACTTGGCTTTTACCTGGTTTGCTATGGTTTTCCAATCACTAGATAAGTCAGATAACTTCAGGGAAAGAGACTTCACTCTAAAAATACCTTTTCATTTCCATTGTCCCTTTTCTATTCTTTTCTGATCTGCTATATCACACTATCATTTCCCTATGTCCTTTCTCCTTACCTAATACCAAAAAATTCAGACTTCTTGCTCTGGTAAAATTAACCCATTTGAACTTTCCTATATATGCCACTTACATTTTTCCTTCTCTACACGCAGCAAAATGCCTGGCGCAATACGCAAGCACTAATGATCTGTGGCTCTACCTGGAAAGTCCCATATAGTTTTTGTTTTGTTTTTTTTCTGAAAGCCATGGACTTCACTTTGAAAATACTGCTTCAAATGCACTTCCTTGAGGCAGTCATTCAAGACCAAATTCATCTACGTCTATTCACTTGGGGCTACCACAAAACATGTTTAGTTTGTACTGTATAACTTGTCCTTGTCGGCCTGTTTCCTTATAAAAGTATTCTTCAATTTCATGTTTCCTTATTTTCTATCTTCCACCTGGGAAACTAAATTTCCCATACTCTGTTTCATTCCAGTGCCTAAAACAGTCTCCTACACACAAGGTGTACTCAAAATAAGGCTGCCTCCATTAGGAGATATACCTAATGCTAAATGACGAGTTAATGGGTGCAGGAAATCAACGTGGCACATGGATACATATGTAACAAACCTGCACATTGTGCACATGTACCCTAAAACCTAAAGTATAACAATAAAAAAAAAATAAGGCTGCCTCATACTTTTCTGAAAATTATCTACAAATATATTTTCATAGTTGTGAATTAAAAAGAAATACTTACTGGTCTGTGTCCCTGGTTCCTGGCACAGAACTCCTAAAATCCTTGTAAACAGAGACATTAAAAGAATCTTCTATTCTAATATTTGGTCTTTAACCCGGTTCCTGACATTGAGCTCCTAAAACTTTTTGTAATTTCCTAAGTACTATAAGTGTCTTAAACAGAATTCCTAAATCCCTGAGATTTCCTGGTGATAGGAGCATCTTTTTTTCTAATGGGGAGACTCCTGGTGGGCTCCTGGATAGCCTCAAGATGGGACCTGTCTGCCTGGGAAACCAACCATGTGATTAAAGGATTGGAACCAGCAGCCTCCTTCCTAGATCTCTGAAGACAGGACAGGCTGAAAGTTGAGCTGCTCACCAATGGTCAATAAGGTAATCAATCACACCTATGTAATAAAGCCCCCATAAAAACCCAAAACAACATGGTTTGAAGAGCTTGTGGAAAGCTGAACACATGAAAATATTTGGAGGGTGATGCAATCACTGAGGTCATGGAAGCTCTGTGCCCCTTTTCACATATTTTCCCTATGCATTTCTTCCATCCAGCTATTTATCTGTATCCTTTGTAATATCCTTTATAGTAAAATGATAAACTTAAATGTTTCCCTGAGTTCTGTGAGCCATCCTAGCAAATTTTTGAACCCAAAAAGGAGGCTGTGATAACACTCATTTATAGGTGGCTGGTCAGAAGCATAGATCACAACCTGGAATTTGCAACTGGCATGTGAAGGAGGGGGCAGTCTTGTGGGACTAAGCCCTTAACCTGTGGGGTCTGCCCTAAACTCCAGGATGTATCAGACTTGAGTTAAATTGTAGGACAGACAGTTTGCTGTAGAATTGGTTGTTGGTGAGAAGAAATCTCACACTTTAGTGTTCTGAGTGGAGCGGTAAGACTAGGAAAAAGTTTGTATTTTCCTATCTCATGCAATAAATTATATATGATAATTTTATATATTTAAAGAAGATAAACTGAATACATGCAGTTAGTTCCTTCTGAATCCCCTAAAATAACAACAAAGAGGGTTTTTGTATGTGTGTTTGATTTTTAAGGCATAAGCCCACACAGACAGAAAGAATGGAAATCAGAGACAAAAGCAACAAACTTTAGGAGCTGACAAGGCAGAGAGAAGACTGGTACATGACTCAACAGACCCAAGACAGATGAATGCTAAGCCAGAAGTGGAGAAAGCCAAGAACCAACACGCTTATAATACAAAATTCCTTTAAGGCTCAGAAACTGGCAGGACCAAGTACCTCTGGCATCAGAATCAAGGTAGAATTAAAATTACTTTCTCAATACAAGTTCATTTAAGAAGCTTGGATGGGTCTTCCCATCCCTTTGAAGTCCTCCCCTACTTAGCACAGCCACATGACTGACACTTCCCCACATGAGCAAAATACAAGAAGTTTGCACTCTAGAGGGTAAACAAGGGGTCTTTGGATTGGGTCTATGCTATAGACTGAATTGTGTTTCCTCACCAAATACATATGTTGAAGTCATAACCCCCAACACCTCAGAATGTGATGATATTTGGAAATGGGGTCTTCATTTAAAAGGTAATTAAGTTGGCTCTAATTCATTGTGACTGGTATTTTTATAAAGAGGACATTAGGACACAGACATACAGAAGGAAGACCATCTAAAGAAACAGGAAAAAAAGAGGCCATCTACAAGCTAAGGGAAGAAGTCTCAGAAGAGACCAGCTCTCCCAAAGACACTCAGTCTGTAGTAGTTTGTTACTGCAGTCCCAGCAAACTAATATAACGTTCTAAGGAAAAAAAAAAAAAAAGAAAGAAAGAAAGAAAAAATTAAGTGACGCTTACAGATATACCAGAAGCTAGGCCCAGCCTTCTTCCCCACATGGCTTCTGAAATGCTGGGTACAAGGTAGGAGATTGTTCACTCTAGGGACTCTTGGCATTGGACTTTTCCCAAAGAAATGTTCCAGCCATATAGTGAATATAACCGTTGACAAGCCACACCCACATGCACAGTTTCCAATTAGTTTTACAGTCCCACCCTGAAATATGAGCAGATAGTAAAAGATTAGGAAACATTCAAAGAAAGCATTTAATATTAAAGACACCATAACAAACAAACAACAACAAACCTGAGGGACACACAAGTTATACAGTGAGAAGAAAACATTACCATTCTTTAAAAGATAAGCTAATAAGAATAGGATGCTAAAACAAAGGAAAATAAATCAAAGGAGTTATAGAAGTTAAAAATATGAGTAGAAATGAGTAACTCAATAGAAGAGCTAGAAGACACATCTGAAGACATCTTGCAGAAGGTAGAACAAAAGGACAAAACTGAAAATAAGAGAGAAAAGATAAGACAATTAGAAGAATAGTTAAGGAAGTTCAATATGTACAAAGTAAAACAGACCATGGGGAGAAGAAAAACCAATAATAGTTTCCAAGAACTGAAGATCATAAGTTTCCATATTGAAAAGATTAGCACAAAAAATGTATACCCAGTATGAAGGATGAAAAATCATCCATGTTCTGGCACATCATTGTGAAATTCCAAAACACTTAGAACAAGGAGCAAATACTACCAATTTCCAAAAAGAAAATATAGGATATGTTCATTTTGCAAAATATCATCAAGTAGAGCACTTCTAATATGCACCCTTTTCTATATATATGTTAAGCTTAGATAAGAAGCTTTTTAAAAATGAAAAGAAATGGATGGTATCATCTTTTAGAAAAGATATGGTTTGGATCTGTGTCCCCATCCAAATCTTAGGTTGAATTGTAATCCCCAGTGTTGGAGGTAGGGCCTAGTTGGAGGTGACTGGAGCATGGGGGCGGATCCTTCATGAATGGTTTAGGACCACCCTCTTGGTGGTGTTCTCATGACAGAGTTTACACAAGATCTGGTTGTTTAAAAGTGTGTAGCACCTCCCCCATCTCTCTCCTCCTCCTTCTCCAGCCATGTAAGATGTGCTTGTTTTCCATTCACTTTCTGCTATGATTGTAAGTTTCCTGGGTCCTCCCCAGAAATGAAGCAAATGCCAGGACCATGCTTCCTATACAGCCTGTGGAACTGTGAGCCAATTAACCTCTTTTCTTTATAAATTATCCAGTCTCAGGTATTTCTTTATAGCAATGTGAGAAGAGACTAACACAAGAAGTAAACTGAGAAACTAGTTTAATTAAGAAGAAAAATAGTAAACATGTCTTCCTCAATAGGAAAAATATCAAGCAGACATACAAAGCATAAACTTAAACTTGTTTTTGCATCTTTCACAAAAGGGGACCTGAAAGAGTAAATGGTTGATCAACAGTCTAAGCACAAGTAGGCTTCTTCACTCAGGTATCATTACGTAATGACTTTGCTATGCCTAAACATTAGACAGTAGAGTCTGAAATTTAACTTCTATGGGAAAAAAAAGCAGGACAACAGACACATTGTCCCTTTCAAACTTCCTAGCGGTAGATACAAGGACCCTTCAGCTCATTTCAAAGCAGCCTTCCAAACTCTGTTACAACTGTACAACTAACAACAATTTCATGAATGTGAAATTAACATAACAAAAGAACACAGCATACCTGTATCTTTCCTTGGAATAAGTGAATTATGATTCTTCAGGGGATGGCCAAGAAAGTCCCAAGAAGTATTCTCTTTTTTTTTTAGAACAATCTCTATTTTTCCCACACTCTCAACAACCCGCACTGAAAAGAAGATAAATTCCATTTGTGTTCACCGATACTAAATACAAGATTTTATTTTAAAACCAGTATTTCTCAAATAGTACAAGTGCCCTGATCTAATATGAATGGTACTGATTATTAGTGGGATAAATAAGATTTGGTTTACATATTCAATCACAATCATAATTGTTTATCCTTATATGTTTTATTTTATTAATAGATTCAGATTAATTTCTTTCAAGCTAATTTATTAAGGGCCAAACTACTATGTGTTGTTGGTTTTCATACAAGCTCAAATATAGCCATGGCAACTAATTGACATAAAGCTTAAAAAAAAAATAGGTTGAGATGTACACATTAGTATTGAATGCCCCCACAAAAGCAAATTTAATTCTTTTTTTTCTTTTTTTTTTTTTTTTTTGAGACGGAGTCTTGCTCTGTCGCCCAGGCTGGAGTGCAGTGGCGTGATCTGGGCTCACTGCAAGCTCCAGCTTCCAGGTTCATGCCATTCTCCAGCCTCAGCCTCCCGAGTAGCTGGAACTACAGGCACCCGCCACCACGCCCGGCTAATTTTTTTTTTTTTATTTTTAGTAGAGACGGGGTTTCACTGTGTTAGCCAGGATGGTCTCGATCTCCTGACTTCGTGATCGGCCCACCTCAGCCTCTAATTTGTTTCGTTAACATTCGTTAGTCAGAATCTGAAGGATTCTGATGAGTAAATTCAGTAGACTAATACTGAGCCTATTAAACACAAGAAGAGCCTCATGAGAATGAGCTCCTAGCCAATAGAGTAAATTGATAAAGTGCATGTGAATCTTTGATAAAAATATTTTAGATTACCTTTCTATTTATTGAATAATTAAAATGTTTGCGATATGTGGGTATAATAAAAGATATGCTTTCATATGCTGATTTAAATTTTATGAATTGAACATGCTTTTCAAGATTTAAAGCATATTTAATTTTTCTTCAGAAACAATGTTCTGCTCTCCCCCACAGTGAACACAAAACCCAGTAACAATTTAACTTTTAAAGATAGATGAGTCAAATGAATTCAATTCAATGAGCACTGATTCGAAGCTTAACCAAAATAAAACCATGGTCTTTGTCTTTAAAGAGCCTGATTTATACAATTTACAGAGCCTATAATGATATATGGAAAAGAGGAAACACTAGACCAGTGTAAGGTACCATGACAGTACTTGAAAACAAGAAAATATCATTCTATCATGAGTCTTCTATTATTAAATAGCTGTGTAAAACCTACACTGCGTGTTTACATGCAGCAATATTCATAATTTAGTAAGCTCTCTCAACATTAAACATTTAAATATATAGACGAAAGAAAAATTTGTCTAATATAGTATATTTCTACATGCTGCATGTCAGGAGTAGGGCAGACATGAGGAATGAAGAATAAAAAGGAGACAGGATTTTTCTTTTTTTTAAGGAGAAAAAAAATAAAGGTTAAAGAGAGAAAAAACAAATAAGGGGGGGCCAGTCGGGGCGACATGGTGAAACCCCGTCTCTACAAAAAAAAAATTAGCCAGGTGTGGTGGTGTGTGTACTGTGATCTCAACTACTCAGGAGGCTGAGGTGGGAGGATCACTTCAGCCTGGGAGGCAGAGGTTGCAGTGAGCCAAGATCACACCGCTGCAGTCCAACCTGGGTGATAGAGTGAGACCCCGTCTCACACACAAAAGAGGAATAATGGGGAAGAAAAAATAGGAAAAAAACCTGAAACTAGAGGGAGGGGTATATTTAAAAATTAATGTATTTGTTTGTATCTGTACAACAAACCCCCATGACACACATTTACCTATGTAACAAACTTGCACATCCTGCACATGAATCCCAAAACTTAAAAGTTTAAAAAAAAAAGAGAAAACATCACATCTTTGTTTTGCAACATGAAAATATAGACATGAAAAATAAAACAAATGCTAATTTTTCAATTTTTTTGTATCTCTCTCTCTGTAGGTATGTGTATATGTGCATACATATATAATTTTTGGTTTTTGGTAGCTTACCAGAAAAATCTTCCTGAACCTCATGGCTTAGCCCTAAGACAGACAAATTTATTTAGTTAAACTTCAATTCATACAGTTTTTGAACACCATATGTCATTTAAATGGCTCTTTTATGTACTATTTCAAATCCCTCAGGACAAATAAAACATGTTCTGAGAGACCAAAACAAAGAAATTTTACACAATCAAAATAAAGAATCAAATTATTTAAATATATATATTTTCAATTGTTTCATTTTTCTCCCTTTTAACTAAAGAGCAAATACTCAATTGCCCACAAGTGGGTAACCCACACTAGTCCAAGCATGGATGGTTCCAGACTTGGAATCCTACAAACCGAGAGAGGAGCAGGCTACGGAGAGGCAGCAGCTGAAGCACGCAAGCCCCAGTGTGTGAGTGTGCGTGTATGTATGTGAATAGAGGCCAGGTCTGGGTGTAGCTTACCTTTTCTTATTGTTCTCCAAAGTTGACTATCCATTCAGTTATTGAAAAAAAATTTTATTGAGCATCTACATGTGACAGGTATTTTCTAGGTATTATGGACACAACAGTTAATAAGACAGAAAAATTTCTGCCCCTATGGAGCTTATATTCCAGAAGGGGGAGATGCAAGAAATATGCTTACAAATGTCTGCTGTAAATTTCACTGTGTTCATATGGTTATCTGGAATTTACAATTTTGCATTATTTCAGTCATTCCAATGCAATATTGGCAACCAAGAGTTTCATATTTTTAACTGTGGGATTTTTAGTTTTTTAAAATATGTATGCTAGTGTAGGGTTCCCTGGTTTCTACTTTTTTCTCTGTCCTGATAAAAAAATACAAAGTTGGTCTTTAGCCACAAAGGGACTGACAGCTGGAGGGTACAATACAAATGTGTAGTCCAGGCTGCTTTGCTGCAGCCACTGACTTCCTATGGCAGAGCTGGCAAGGAACAGACCAGTGGAATGGGCCACCTAGCGAAGGACAGTCAGTAGGACATGTGACCAATGGGCCTTGGAAGACTTCTGGTAGGTGTCAAGCATGAGAGATTTTACAAAGCTGGGCCAACAAATATTTTATATTATTGATTTTGATTGCATCTAATTGCTTAAACTTGGAAAGGTGGGGTCACACCGCCACTTGCTAGTACTTTTATTAGTGTAAAGAAATTACAGGAAAAAAACTGATCAAAAATGACAAACCAAAATGGTAACAGCAGATACAATATTACAGTTACCTAGACTGTAGACCAAGTTATTGCCATATTTAAAGAAAACCAGAGCTCTTTCCATTAATAATAATAAAGTACTCACCAATATGTATAAGATATAAATAATCCTTAATAATTGTTTCTGCTCTAAAGGAATCATTCTGATGATCAACTATTATTGAGTCTAAATTGATATCCTTAAAGAGAAAGCAAAAATAGAAAGATTAGAAAGTAAAATTGTCCCCCAAACTTCTACAACTATAATTTTAATGTGATCTGTGGTAGTTCATATGGTGCTTCTTTATTGAACCTCCAAGCTAAACAAATGTGACTTCTGTTTTTCTCTTACAACCCAGTTCTTCTCCTTCAATGGACATATCAAAATTTTAATTACTACATATTTATCTCTGTTTAATATCTACCTTATCCACTAATCTCTAAGCTCTAAGGTTAAGGGACTATCTTTAGAACATCGTTTGGCACCTAGTAGGTGCTCAATAAATATTTTTTGAATAAGCAATATGGAACCTCCCCACCCCCCAGAAAATTACAATCAGAGCAGAAACCAAGATATTTGTTGTTCATCTTTATCTTTCCTGTAATGTATGATCCTGGGCAAATTACAAAACCTCTTGACCTTAGCTTATAAAAAAAATCAATTCACTAACATATTTTTAGATGTCTCTAACTTCTACATAGCCTTGGTGTAAGATATATATTATTTATATTATTCAATGAATACATTATTCCACATGGAAACCTTTCCTTTTCCCTTAGCCATCCATCCTCTGTGTCCCATTGATATTACCAGTACAAGTGGACCTCCCTAGAGCCTGTGCTCTGGGTTTTGAACTGTGTGATGAAGAGACAATATCAAGAGGGAGTGGAAGACAGGATAAGTAGTGCCTCTGGCCGTCTTGGCTCTTTCCAAGCAGAGGCTGGTCACTCCTGCAGAATGACCAAATCATGCTGCAAGAGTCAGAGGAACCCACTGGTTCAGACATGGTTCTGTTACTATAGAAGTAGCATGAATTCTCAAAAATTCCTAGCTGCCAGAGCTTGTCTTTAAATCTACATATCCCTCGAAGTGTGGGAACCTCAACAGTTGCTGGAGGATGTGCTTGGAGATATTTTAAATTGTCTGCATATTTACCTGATTTTCCAGCTGGACTGTAAGCCTTTTGAAAGTCAGGTCTCTACATATCTGGCCTATCATTAGATCCCTGATAGCTAAGGCTGTGTTCTACATGAAGCAGGTTATAAATACTTAGTGAATGAACTATCTCCCTAACTTTAGTTTTGATGGTTAATGAATTACCTCCCTAACTTCAGTTTCAAATGGGCATCTGAACACCATTAGGGGTTTAAACATACTAAGCCACGGCCACAGCGAAATACCTTCTCCAATCCCAGTTTATGTCTAGGAAATTTGTTCTTATGGTGAAGTTAACTGAGATTCATTTTTTGTTATCCATGCTTTACACACACACACACACACACACACACACACACACACAAACACGCACACACAGAAAAACACATAAAATACTTCCTACTCTGATTTTTAAGAGGCTATGGTAATGGCTGTTAAGAGCAGATGTTCTGGAACCAGACTGCCTGAATTCCAAATGCCAGATCTGCCACTCAGTTTGTAACTTTGGGTGAATTACTTAATCTTTTCTTTGTTTCCTCTTCTGTACAAAAGAGATAACAATACTATCTACCTCAAAGAATTGTAGTGAGAAGTAAATAATATAAAAAAGTGTTTAGAAAAAGACCTGGTACATAAATTAACATTTATTATTTACTTCTTTTCTGATTTTAAAGACATATTTACCTTCTGTTTAGTATATATGGCAATGGTGACTAAAGAGTCTGTTTGGAACCAATCATAGCTGTAAAATATAAACAAAAGGATGAATAATTATATTGACAATCATGTGCATTAACACATATTAATCATTAAATGTTTAAAATTTATAGTGAGACATATCTGTATTTCTCTAGGTTAAGCTTTTTTTCTAAATAAACAGTGGTCTTACCATGTTACATTCTTCATTATACAGCTGACAACTATTTCTAAATTTAAAATATCTATACTTCCATGTATTCCCACTTGAATAAAAACAAAATATCCTCCACAAGACCCTTTTTATAGAGCCTACACATCTCTTTACTAAAATCTTCTTTTATCAGAGCAAAACCAAAACAACATATTTTGTTAAAGAGCATGAAAAAATGTACATGTTTATTATCTTCACTCCTCCCTGTCACAAATATATTAGTAGTGAAGAAATGAACTCATCAAGGTTGTTTAATGGGTCCCTAGTGAAACTTAAAGTGAAACTAAGTCTTCTGTTTTGTTATAGCTATTGATCAGATTGATACTCTTTTTGCACTTATCACCTATATAGGCTAATCTACAGAGGGCATCCTTAGTCCCTAACTTAAAATTGTATATGAAATAATTTAACAAATATAGCAGGATGCTGATGTTAGAATAATATAGACTGGTGGTAGAGAGAAAAGGGGTAAGAGAAAGAACTACAAAGAACACACCTGAAGGCACTTTAAGTGTCACTAACAAAATATATATGTATTGCTTAAGTTACTGTTAACTGTTCAAGACAACTATTGGGCAATACACTTTGAAAAATTCCCATTAAAAATTGATAAAAATGAACTAGATATAAAAAATAGAATATTTAAATACGTTATGGCATGGTCATATGATGGAATGCAGAGGAAAAATGCTTTCACAAAATATTTAACGGCATAGAAAAATGCTTATATGCTGTCATACCCAATGTTATAAAAATAGAATAATATGGAAGTAGGTATTATATTAATCTAACTGGAAAATATAAATAATAGTATATATCTAAGGATGCTGAGATTACAACTGATTTTATCACTTTCTTTTGTATTTCTCTATATTTTCTAAGTTTTCTACCATTAATGTATTTTTTTATAATCAGAAAAATATTTCAAAATAGTTTTTTAAAGTATTGGTGTTTAAAATGGATCAAACTTCAGTTATATTTAAAATTCACATTTATGGAACAGCTCATTCTCCAACAACATCTAATAAATGAGGCACTACGGTTCTTGTGTCAAAGATGCATGACTAATAGTAAGCAATAAATCAAACCCAGAGCTACTTTATTTTTTAAATGTATACATTTTTGTATATAATTGATTTAAGTTTAAAAATTTTAAATAAGAATGCATACCTTGGATAACTAGGACCTTCTTTGGCAAGTGTATCTGTTACTTGGCTCTTGGGAAGCATGCCTTTACAAAGAAAGATAGCTATAGTTCATCTACAAAGTATTTTTAATTTTTTGTCTTTTAACTTCTTAGTGAAATATCACATATATTTATAGAAAGATACAAATCACAAATGTACTACTCAATATATTTTCACTTGATCTTAGCCAAAAGGCCGTGATAAAGTGAAACATACCCTTGCAGTCAGCACTCTCTTCATGCCCCCTTTTCAATCACCATCCCTGCCTCAAGAGTAACATGTATTCTGACTACTAACACCATGGTTAGTATTTGCCTGTGTTTGATTTTTATGTAAGTAGAATAAAACATGTTCTCTTTTAGTCTGGCTTTTTGTCCAATATTCTAGACATTACAGTTCTTATGTGAAATAAGCATGATAAATAATAAGCAACAAATCAAATCTAGGCTTTCTGAAATTTTATTCATGCTGTTGAATTCATCAGCTTGGTCCTTTTTGTAACTGAGTAGTATTACATTATATGAATAGTTCACAATTTATTCATTCTCCTGTTGATGAACATTCAGGTTGTTTCCAGTTTGGAGCTATTATACACAGTGTTGATATAAATATTCTTTTACAGGTACGTGCATATTCTTAAAGAACACATATCTACATGTTTGGCTAGTATGAAGGGTGTTTGTATGTTTAGCTTTAGAAGATACTACTCAACGGCTTTTCAAAGTGGTTGTACCAATTTAAACTTTTTACCACAGTAAAAAGTTTGAAAGTTCCAGCTGCTCCACAACCTCACCAACATGTGGTCTTCTGTCTTTTCCCATTTTACTCACTGTTGTGGGTATGCATTCTTGTGGGTATGCACACCCACAAAATGCATCTTGGGTGTATGATGCATTTTAAAAGCCCACTAATGCTACGGTTTTTAAATGACCTCAGAAAACTCTGAGGCATGGAAGAACTCAAGATATTGCAAACATTAAGTATTTCCCCCCTACAATAGAAGTGCATTGTTTGTGTATGGTAAGATTTAGTCTGGAAAAAAGAAGTACTGCTGCTACATGACTTTTGAAAATCATTGCATCAATTATATTATTATTTTTCAAACTATACAGGAACAAAAATTAATGGTTAGTATCTGCTGAGTCTTGGGTGCCCAAATTAGAAATCACAGTATTTGACATAAATTTAAGAGTTGCAAGACGCCTTTGGGACAAGACAGTTTAGAGGTTTTCAAGATTCTTTTTAGACACAAACCTTTTGTTTCAAGACAAGCTCAAGTGCAAGTAAGATGTAAAACAGTCATATTTTTCTGAATGGGCTGATGGTGAGCCCTGAGTCCAGGCCTTACTCATTCAGCTTCCATTTCTTCCCACATAACTCTGCAGAACACTATTTTCAGATAAACAAAGGAAGCCTCAGAGATGTGACAACAAGGTCACAGTTGTGAACTAATAATTAGCAGTGGGCACTAAAAGAAGAGTGCTCTACTACAAAACTACATGTAAAACAAGAGAGGACTACAAGAATTGAATGTATTTTTTCTAATATGGTAAAAGCAAGACAAAATAATCTTATTAAATTAAGAAGCACTGAAAGATTTAAGAGATTAATGTTGTTTCTCTTTCAGAAGTCTCTTAGGTATATAAATAAAAATCAAATGCATCAAAATCTAAGAATTTCTGTAAGAAAACGCTATAAACAGAATTCATAAATTGTAAGTCACCACTGATCTTGTATGACCTAATTAGGACCAGAAAACCTATACTTAAGCTCAGCGCCAGTGCTGTGATTTTATGCAAAAGCCACTGTTTCCTCTTCCTCAGACTGGAACTATTAATAGCAATGAAATGCTCCCTGCAATCTCATGGGTGAGCAAATGAGACAATAATCAAACATTCTAAAAAACTACTTAGTATACTTAAGATATATCTTATTAAAACAGAATAATAAGCCGTGGAATGTATCTTAATTAAAAACTAACTAAAAACAAAAAAAAACCCTCAAACTTTACATAATATTATTTTGAGTAAGTTGAAAGAATAGGGGGTGAGTGTGTAGCGAAAAAAAGTAAGTAATGCAAGGTGGACTGAATGCATGTTCTCCCTTCCATAAGTATTGGTTGATTGAATGCTGTCAATTTGAAGGGATCGGGTCTCTAGTGGAATAGGAAAGTAGTCCAACCCATTCAGTATTTTGAGCAGCTATTGGAATAGTAACATAGAATGCAGGCAGATCACATTTGCAAATACAGAGACATACCACATAGACTTAAATGAGCCAAAAGGGAAAAGCAGCTAATAAATATATAGATAGACAGATATGTTCCAATCTTATAGGGTCCAGGTCACAAGAGGTAACAGTGCTAACCAAATCACTCGTGGAGTGCTATATTCCATACTTAACGCCACCTTTTACTGAGAAATTAGTCAAATGCAGTGCATCCAAAGAAGGCAACAGAAAAGTATAGGTTCTGGAAGCCATATGTGGTGGAAAGGAAATGCCTAGTCTATCAGTAATCAATCATTAAGCAATGGTTGCTTTTGTAGTGCCACAGAAGAGTCAATCGTCAGACGAAACCAAAGATCAGTCCCTCATTTAATGGAGTGTTATATTATCCAATGAACAACTTCAGGTACTATAAATTGCATAAATTAGTCCACAATATAGACTATTTCCTCCAGTTAACAAAGAAAAAGGTAACTCATCTGGCAATCTAGCTTGTTAGTTGCATTTCTATAACTGTCTTTTGCAAATGAAAGAAAAAAATGTTTCTAAATGTACATCAATATAGTTCAGTCAGAGTTAGCACCATGCATTTTATGTCAGGAGTGACCATCATGCCAAACTTTTTTGTGGGGGAGAGGAAGTGTCAGTCATTATTTGCAAGTCATCCAGAATGGCTGGATGCACCACTCAGCTTAGAAAACTGTAGATTAATAAACTATTTGGCATGTGTATGCAAACACTGGAGGTGAGCTCACATCTAAGAAAACTGACTTGTTTTGTCTTGTTTCTGAGGAAGAAACTCCTAATTGCTACAAGTATTCAAGCTGAGGGAAGATAACATGTCTTCAGGGATGTCATAGAAGGCACGACTATAAGAGTAATGGCTGGAATAAGGAGCCTATAAAACCCTACAAAAGACTTTTGAGTTTGGGCCAGTAAAGCTATCTTTCATATTTAAAAAAAAAAAAAAATCTAGGCCGGGCACAGTGGCTCACGCCCATAATCCCAGCACTCTGGGAGGCCCAGGTGGGTGGATCACGAGGTCAGGAGTTCGAGACCAGCCTGACCAACATGGTGAAACCCCTTCTCTACTAAAAATACAAAAATTAGCCAGGTGTGTGGTGTGCACCTGTAATCCCAGCTACTCAGGACACTGAGGCAGGAGAATTGCTTGAACCCGGGAGGCGGAGGTTACAGTGAGCCGAGATGGTGCCACTGCACTCCAGCCTGGGTGACAAAGCAAGACTCCATCTCAAAAAAAAAATATATATATATATATCTAAATGCCCCAGACAATTGTGTGAACCAATACTATTCATAAGCATGTGAATATGATTCATTTAATATAAATTTATAGACTTACCATTTAAGACTTTCTTTTCCTCCTCACGATAGTCTGTAGTGATTTAGAAAAAAAAGTCAAATAAGAATGCTTTAATGTCAGTGAGAATGTCAGTCCACATTACTGATTTCAAGACAACATCCCTTCTTTTTTGAAGGGCTTTCTTCCAAGGCCTGAGGAGAGAAACAGGTCAATCTAGAAATGGCCTTTGTTTTAAACAAGTAAGTTTCATCTCTGAAGACTGCCAGACCATATTTCTCCAGATGTTTGTCTCTCATTTCATTTGGATTTTTTCTAATTCTTTGGTCACTTTTTTCTAATATCTTGGTTAATTTCTATATGAGCATATGTAAATGTCAAGTTTCATCCAGGTTATCATATTTTAAATTAGTCCAAGTTAACCAGAATTTATTAGATTATACTTCATAAATGAAACACACACATTAACAACTCAAAGAAAGATGCCTTCTTATCTTTCCCTTTTACTGAGTTCAATGCATAAAATGATCGTTATTACAAGTTTAAAATATGTTCAGATTTTTGCATGTATACCCAATGCAATTATTAGTGTTACAAACCAAGAAAAAAAACTAACAGGTATTTTCTTTCAGGATGCAGCCAACTCACAAAGCTATATTATATTCTAATAACTACAAGTGTTATACCATTATGGTCAAAATAAATACCTCAGCAAGTTGTCAAAATTTTTTTAAAAAATGGGATAAGCTAACAAAAATATTCAAGTAGTCAAATGGAAAGACATCATTTCTTAAGCTGACATCACCTTGTTTTATACAAAAAGAAACTAACGTATTTAAAATCAAAGCTTTCAAATTTTTTGTGTTCCAATATTTAATCACCAGAAATTCCATAATTAACTCCACTTCACTCATCCATCCCAAAATAATAATAATTAAGGAAGCCAAATGACCATCCTTTTCCTTTCCTTCATTTTACCAAAATAATTTTACAGCTGAAAGGAATTTTACAACATACAGCAAATTATCACCTGATCTCCTAAAAAAGGCTGAAAATCAGAAGTCAAAGGACTTGAATGAAATCTACCACTCCAGTAAAAAAGCCAAAATTAGATTTGTCTCTCCTGAAACACAGTCCTGTTTTTCTTGGCAATCCAGGAGTTAATATTTCCTAAAAGGTTAGTAGGCCTAAAGACCATTTAAACTATACTTCAAAATGAGCTTTGTTTATCAACTGCCAGATACAAATCCGGCCATTACAGTTTGCGAAGGATCACTGATGTCCCTGTTTGGCCATGTACTTCCATCCAGTCAGTTTCATCTGTCTTTGCTGTTGCAGTTGTGGTTATTTGTTTTATCTTAGAAATTCACAGAACATGTATCTATTTTCAGTGTACAATAAGGTCACCAGTTTAATAAATCTCATTTATCATGTAAAACAATCAGTTTTTACCTAAGAGGTTCACAGATTTTGAAAAACTGTCCCAGGTAATTTATTTCTAAGAAGAAAATATTATCTCTTATGATTACTTCTTGCCTGATATGATTTGAATCTGTCAGAACTTTCTGGATTCTGCGAAATTAGTTTTTTTTTTCCCCCGACTCTTTTTTAAATACAAGAAGTACTAGTAGAAAGAGAACTTCCACTTAAAGAGTCTGGGTTACCTTCAAAAATTCTCCTAGTCTGTTTTTACAACTCTTTTCAAAACCTGAGTTATGGAAATGGAGGAGACTGTTTTTCACTTTTAAGCATATTTACATCTGAATCATTTTAGTCACAGGAGATACTTTCTTCTCTGAAAAGAAATCTGATGTTTTCTCTTGGTAACTAATTCCATCATTTAGTTGGCTCCATGGCCAATCAAATTTGTATCTTCTCATAATGCTGGTTAAACTGCTTTACTCTGATGAGAATCTTTATTTCCAGAGAGGTCAGAGTCATTTAGAAGGCTGGTGCTGTGATCTAATAGCACGCAGCTCTTCCTTGGTAAGGATATTTAATTATCACCCAAATCTAGTTTACCTCTGCTGAGCAGAGGCACAGAGGATACCCTGGAATAAAGACAGATCCAGTAGGAAGTTCTTTTACCAATATGCTCATTCTTTAATAAACATCTATTGATCATCTTAACAGGGATATTGACATAATACGGACATTGACATACCATTTGGATAAAAAGTTAGAAAAATAAGAAAATATATTCAGTCTGCTTATCATACATAAAGATAATTTGGAAAGAGTCACAACAACAACAACAACATCAACAGAAACATGTCCTTGGCGTGTGCATGGGAGAGGAAAACAGTAGATGGGAGGCAGAACTATGATAAGGGTGCTTCTTCCTGAATCACATGAGTGCAATACTTATTCAAAAAATACCACAAACGGAATTAAAAATAAAGTCAACAGGCTTTTTTTTTTGAGACAGGGCCTCTCTCAGGCTGGAATGCAGTGGTGATATCTCGGCTCACTGCAACCTCTGCCTTGTGGGCTCAAGCAATCCTCTTGCCTCAGCCTTCCGAGTAGCTGGGACCACAGGCATGCACCACTAGGCCTGGTTAATTTTTCTGTATTTTTTCTTTTTTTTTTTTTTTGTAGAGACAGAGTTTCGCTATGTAGCCCAGGCTGGTCTTGAACTCCTGAACTCAAGTGATCCACCTGCCTTGGAGTCCCAAAGTGCTGGGATTACAGGTGTTAGTCACTGTACCCAGATGATATGCTCTTTTTAAGATTGTGTGTGGCTGTAAAAGAGGTATACAGGAGGTGTTATTGAAGCACAGAAGAAGAACGTTTCTACTAGAAGAAATTTGAAAGGACTCTACAGAAGAAGTAGTATTTTAGCTAAGTTTTGAAAATGTGTAGGCATTTGTCAGAAGTCCCTGAAGAAAAGCATTCTAGGAAAAAAAAAAATGCTGAGCATTAATTGAATTGTTTTACAATGATCTTGTAGCTACATTCCTCATCTCTCTTTCTTATTCCAAAAGGTTGGTATTATGTCACCATCAGATACGAGCTCAGTCTTGTTGCCAGGGATCTTACTCACAAAGTTCTAAATTTACCATTCTGTATTCCTGTAGCTGCTTAGCCTTGCCAGAAGACTTCTTGGTTCGTATAATGTGTTTAATAACCATTTTTCCTCTAGAAATTCCTCCATATCTCTAAACAGAACTCTTCATAACACAACTTAGACCTCATTCTTTTTTTAATTAAATTTTTTTTTTTTTAATTTTTGTAGAGACAGAGTTTCACTATATTGCTCAAGCTAGTCTCAAAATCCTGGGCTCAAGCAATCCTCCTGCCTTGGCTTCCCAAAGTGCTGAGATTACAGGCATGAGCCACCACACCTAGCCAGGCCTAATTCTTGTTTTTGATTTAAAAGTCATACTTATTTCTCAAATCTTATAAAACTTCATAATTTTTGCAGTTTTAAACTATCTTTACCTTACGTTCTTCTATTCATCTTTGTAATCATCTTCTGAATCATCTTTCGATTTTATACATCTCTCAAACTTCTAGTTCACTAGCAGAATTAAAATGCAGATTTAATAGTTCAAATCCACATATTCTGAAAACTCCGAGGATTAAAAAGCTTTACAAATACAAGAGTATTAATTTATTCTAGGATCAGTTTTTCCTCCATTATTCATTTAATCACGGCATATGCTGTATTTTTAGAAGTTCGTATTTTCTCCCCAAGTTGGCTTCACTTGTCATTTTTTTAATCAATTCTGCAATTTGTCAGTTATTTTCCATTCCTGTCCTATCAGCAGAGGGGTTACGATTCCTTTCTTATTTGGAATCACCTGTACATGAATATACACATGTTCAAAATTCCTCTTTCTATGAAAACAAAACAAATGCTAACACAAACAAAACATCAGTCAGTCACACCACTACAGCAAGACACACTTCCTGTTTAGGTCTGCATCTGCCCCCTAACCAGGGACTTCTTACTTCTACCTCCCATTTTTAATTACCTTTCCCTTAAATCTTTCTGGCAAGAATTACCCAGACAACCAGCCCTATAGCAGAAGGAGCAAATTAAGGCAGCCAGGCTGAGATAGCAAACTTGTCTGTCCAGTAAAGCCCACTTTAGAATGACTCCCAGCCTCCCTCTCTCCACCAGTAACTGTCTTACTTCTCCCCTATCAGTTAGTCTCTGAGCTTGTGCTTTGTCTACCTAAATTGTCTCCATTTTACCAATGAGGAAACTGAGGCTTCTAGAAGAAAGAACTTTGACTGACTTTACAAAAGTTGAACTTCCAACTGGCAGGCAGCCCATTCAATAGATGTCTTGTCCATGCTCACAGTGCTGTGACAGTAAAAGAAATCTTTGAAAGTAATGTCTCAGGCCACTATAGGTCCTGGTGTCTATCTCCACCCCCAGGTGCCAGAGTTTGCCTAGGATGAACCAAAGAGCTGTCCAACGCGTGCATACCATCTTAACATGTATGTGCCATTAATACCATCATTTTTAATAATAAAAAACTAATGCACATAAGATGGTTTCTCTACTTCAACACTATTAACATTTTACGCCAGAAAATCCTTTGTTGCGGGGGTCTGTCCTGTGCAACACAGGATATTTAGCAGCATCTCTGACCACTATCAGTTAGAATGCCAGTAGCATTTACTTTTGTTCTAACAACGAAAATGTCTCCAGACATTGCCAAATGTCCCCCCGAAGAGCAAAATCAACCCCAGTGAAAAACAACTGGCATATACTAAAAGAAAATACATTACAAAAAAGCAGGTAACATTTAATGAGGCAACTCTCTGCCTTACAAAAGGTTTGTTTACCCATGGTTTCTTCAAGTGGGCTTTTTCAATTAAATAACTCTGTAGTTTTTAGTAAGATACAATACCTACAAGCCTCAGTATCTTCACTTTTAAACTGCTCTAAATCCCTCTTCCATTTCAGAGCTAGGGGGAAGAGACTGGTTATACTTTAGAAGTTTAAAGTAAGAATAGGGGTTATCTATAGTGAGGGGGCAGAGTCGGAAGGTTCATGGCAAATGGGAGAAAAAGCTGCGAGGGAAAATTTCACTGTATAACTTTTTATATTTTTAAATTTTTGAATCATGTGACTATATTATTCAAAAAATTAAATTCTAAAAAGCGAATCTAAAAATCAACCCCAAGTGTTGTACTCCTCACACTGAACTTTTTCTAAAAAACAGTCAAACTTTTAAGGGAAAGTCACAATATGATTCTAGAGAAGAAATGAAGGAAAACCTTTGGAGTGGCTAGACCAGGAGGCCAATGAAAATGACAAAACCATAGTGATTTGTATAGACCTAGTTGTTTAAATCCAAGCTAAAAAAAAATACATGATCTATGCCGGGTTAGCACCAGCACCGCTTACCTTTCAGAACAGCAGGTTTAATGGCCATTCTGCCAACCAGGCATTCTTTCAGCATGGATTCATAATTGACCCAACGATGAATCTGGTATGTAAAACAAATGATGGAAAAGCAACATGACTAACTCCACAGGATGCTCTCATTTTAGTATGAACAAAACTAAACTTTCTGAAACCACTCTCAACACACACCTAAAAACTAAGAAGCATATTCAATTAGTCTACCAGGGTGTGACAGAAAGGCTGCACAGATAGGGAGTGTTTAGAATAGTATTCTCAAAGTGTTGACACCTTTGGAAGTTCCTGACACCCTTTCAGGTCTCCATGAGGTCTCAATCTGTTTCATGATAATACTAATAAAAAGTTACTCGCTTTTTTTTCAGTTTTGACATTTGCTCTGATGCTATAAAAACAATGGTGGGTAAAACTGCTAGTATCTCGCATTAATCAAGGCAGTGGGTCCAAACAGTACTAGTAATTATTATCTTCTTCACCACCATGGACAGGGGAGGGAGCATGAGGAAGATTATTTAAGAATACTTAAGAATATCCTTCATGAAGTAGAAAAATTATTAATTAAATTTTGACCCTTGGGTACATGTTTTTATTATATTTTGTGTGACAAAGTGGGAAATTCTCAAAAAGATTAGTGCTACAAAGTATGATAGTTTCCCTGTGAAGAGACACTTAGACGATTGTTTGATTTGCAAATGGAACTGGGCTTTTTTCATGAAAGGCCATTTGACACATGTTTACCTACATAACAAACCTGCACATCCTGCACATATACCTCAGAACTTAAAATAAATTAAGAAAAGAAGAAGACATACATGCAGTCAACCAGCAGTGAAAAAAGCTCAATATTACCGATCATTCGAGAAATGCAAATCAAAACCACAATGAGATACCACCTCATGGCAGTTAGAATGGCTATTAATAAAAAGTCAAAAAATAACAGATGTTGGCGAGGTTGCAGAGAAAAGGGGACGTTTATACACTGTTGGTGAGACCGTAAATTAGTTCAACCACTGTGGAAAGTGATATGGTGATTCCTCAAAGAGCTAAAAACAGAACTACCATTTGACCCAGCAATCCCATTTCTGAGTATGTATCCAGAGGAATATAAATCATTCTACCATAAAGACACATGTACACGACTGTTCACTACAACACTATTCACAATAGCAAAGACATGGAATCAACCTAAATGCCCATAAATGACAGACTGAATAAAGAAAATGTGGTAGATATACACCATGGAATACTAGGCAGCCATAAAAAAGAACAAGATTATCTCTTTTGCAGGAACATGGATGGAGCTGGAGGCCATTATCCTTAGTAAACTAACGCAGAAACAGAAAACCAAATACTACATTTTCTCACTTATAATTGGGCGCTAAATGATGAGAACTCCTGAAAACAAAGAAATGAACAACAGACACTACTTGAGGGTGGAGGTTGGGAGGAGGGAGAGGAGCAGAAAAAATAACTATTGGGTACCAGGCTTAGTACCTGGATGATGAAATAATCTGTACAACAAATCCTCATGACATGAGTTTACCTATAAAACAAACCTGCACACGTACCCCTGAACCTAAAATAAAAGTTAAAAAAAAAAAAACAACAAAAAATGAAGGGCCATTTATAAGTACTAGTAAACAAACTGATTATTCAGACTCATTTAACAAGTATTTTCTTGAAAATAAACAAAGTGATTCTACTGCTTCAAGGAAAACAACTGATAGTATTCGTTGTCAGATGCCACTGGTGGAAATTATATTTAAACAACCTTTCTGCAAGGCACCTTCTCAATATGCCTTAAAAGTCTTAAAATAGGCCAGGAATAATTTTAAGGTGGGGTGGCTCATGCCTGTAATCCCAGCACTTTGGGAGGCTGAGGTGAGGGGATCGCTTGAGCCCAGGAGTTCGAGGTTGCAGTAAGCTGATCATGCCACTATATTCCAGCCTGGGCAAAAGAGTAAGACCCTGTTTGAAAAAAAAGGACTTAAAAATCTGCAGCTCTTTCACTCACATATTTAGAATTTACCTGAGAAAATATTTGCATGTATATAAAGATGTAGGTACCAGGATACTCATCACAGCACTACTTAAATTAGCAAAATATTGGAAACAATCTAAATGCCCAATTATAAAAGACCAGCAAAGGAAAATCAATATATAATGCCATTCAATACAATACTATATAATCATTAAAATAATCAGCCAAAAAAATATTGATACTGGAATCTTTACGGTATATTCCAGAGTAAATAAATATACACTAAAATAGTAAGTATGTAAAGTATAGAAAGAAGATAGCTGACTAGAGGTATTTCATACTTACCTCCTCCACTAAGAACCAAGACAGTGAATAGATAATTACATTCTGAATAGATCATCCAGAGAGAACACTGAAATTCAATAGTAAAGTGACAGGAGATACCTAAAGCAAGAAATGAAAAGGAAGTGAGGCAGCCTACAGGGCTGGCATCAGCTGGGAGCTGAGAAAGACTCAGGTTGGAGAACTTTAGCAGTCCACATTCCCACCATGGACTCCTGCAATCCTAGCCACAGAAGAACCCTTTGACCCTTGCAGGCCCTAACACTAAAATAGAGAGCTGCTGAGAGATTGTGTGATGGCACTGCTCCAGGGAGGGTGTTTGCACTGGGTCTCACAAGCCCCCTGAGATCTAAGCAGCTACAGTAAACGGTCATTTCAGAGCCCTAGCCCCAACAAACTGCACACTGTACTAGAACTCAGCAGAACCCAGACTGAAGTGCAAGAGAAGCATGGCTGCTGCCCCAGGAGTTTAGGTTCAAGGAACTGCCAGCTACCACATGATGGGCTGAGGCAAGAGCAAGTCACCAGGGCTGAAGAACAGCTGGTACGTTCATTCCCCATCCACTGGCCTAGGCTGCCTACCACTGAAGGCAGCACCACTCTGCCCAGTAGCAGGGTATCACCACAACTGCTGTCTCCCTCCACCTCAGCATTCCACTGATAGCCTGGGGATTGCCCCTGCCTACCATGCCTACCATGGCTGGCCTCACCCCCCTCTGCCTATTCCATAGCAGAGTTTGAGGGCCAGGAGATTGCCCAGCCCACTCCAACACACTGGCACCTGAACACTCCTCCCAGGGGCCTGAGGTTGGACATACCAACCTGGCTGCTATCACCACAGCTAGCACCTCCTTGCACATGCCATCTGCAGGGTTACAGACTGGCCTGCACAGCCCATAACACCCTCCACCAATATAAGTGTGTACCACCTGGGACCCAGAGGTCATCCTGCCACTGCCACTGTCACCCCCCATGCCACACCACCTGCCCAAGAACTCACCCACTGTTGCCACTATTGGGATCCAACTAGGCCACCAAGAGGCCCAAGAATCAGCTTGCCTTGATGAACTAACCCTGGTGCCAGCATATGCCATCCTGGGGCCCAAGGACAGACATGCTTAGCCCATTGCTCCCATCACTGGGGCCCAAAGACTAACCTACCTGGGGTCCTAGTAACCAGCAAAACTTCATCGCAGCCTCCACCAATAATTGTACCCTAAGACACTGAGGAAGTCACAGTCATCATTGATCCTGTTTACACCTGAAGAAATCATATGGAGACTACACTACTGCACACACCCAGGATCAAAGCCAAAGTGTCCTACCCCACCAACATCACAGATACATCTACAGGAAAAATTTCTCCCATATGAAAACAAATTAAAAAAACTGAAAAAGGGCCAGGTGCGGTGGCTCAGCACTTCGGGAGGCCGAGGCGGGAGGATGACCTGAGGTCAAGAGTTCGAGACCAGTCTGGCCAACATGGTGAAACCCCATCTCTATTAAAAATACAAAAAAATTAGCCAGGCATGGAGGCGCGTGCCTGTAGTCCCAGCTACTTGGGCGGCCGAGGCAGCAGAATCTCTTGAACCTGGGAGGCAGAGGTTGCAGTGAGCTGAGACTGCACCTCTGCACTCCAGCCTGGGCAACAGGGTGAGATTCTGTCTCAGAACAAAACAACAAACAAACAAACAAAAACAGAAAGAAGTGACTGTTACACCAGATGTGCAGTATCAACATAAGGACACAGGAAACATGAAAAAGCAAGGAAATATGACACTTCCAAAGGAACACAATAATTCTCTGGCAACAGATCCCAATCAAAAAGAAACTTATGAAATCCTAGAAAAAGAATTCAAAGTATTGATTCTAAAGAAGTTCAGTGAGGTACAACAGAATTATAAAAAATAATATAAAAAACAATTCAGAATATGAATGAGAAATTTACAAAAGTGATAGACATCATGAACAAGAACCAAACAGAAATTCTGGAACTGAAGAACTCATTGAATAATATAGAAAACACATCCAAAGCAAACTATTATTTGATCTAAAGAGAGAGAGAAACTCCAATACAATAATAGTGGGGGAGCTCAAAATCCCATTCTCAGCATTGGACAGATCATCTAGGGAGAAAAATCAACAAACATTGGATTTAAACTGGACTTCAGACCAATGGACCTAGCAGACATTTATAAAACATTTATCCAACAATTGCAGAATACACATTTTCTTTCATCAGCACATGTAACATTGTCCATGACAGACATATGTTAGGCTACAAAACAAGTCTCGGCATATTTTTAAGCACTGAAATCCTCTTGAGTACATTTTCAGACCCCAGTAAAATAAATCAATACTAACAGGAACTTTCAAAACCATACAAATACAAGGAAATTAAACAACGTGCTCCTGAATCACCATTCCGTCAAAGAAGAAATTAAAATGGAAATAAAAAAATTTCTTGAAACAAGTGAAAATGGAAATGCAGCATACCAAAACCTGTGGAATAGCAAAAGCAGTATCTAAGGGGGAAGTTTATAGCAATAAATGCCTACTCCAAAAAAGTTGACAGATTTCAAATAAACAGTCTAACAGTGTACCTCAAGGAACCAGAAAAGCAAGAACAAACCAAAGGCAAAATTAGAGAAGAAAAGAAATAATAACTGTCAGAGCAGAACTATATGAAATAGACTTTTTAAAAAGATACAAAGGACCAAAAAAACGAAAAGTTGATTTTTGAAAAGATAAAACAAAATTGATAAGCCACTAGCTAGAATAACCAAAAAAAGAAAAGCCCTAAGTAAACAAAATCAGAAATGAAAAGGAGACAACACAACTGATACCGAAGAAACACAAAGGATCATCAGAGACTACTATGAGCAACTATACATTAACAAACTGGAAAACCTAGAGAAAATGGATAAATTCCTGGAAACATACAACCTATCAAGACTGAATCAGGAAGAAATAGAAAACATGAACAGACCAATAACCAGTAGCAAGACTGAATCAGTAATAAAAGAAATCTCCCAAGAACAACAACAACAACAAAGGACTAGATGGATTCACTATAAAATTTTACCAAATGTAGAAAGAAGAGCAAATCAAAATCATCCTCAAATCATTCCAAAAAATTGAAGAGAAGGGAATTCACCCTAATTTATTCTACAAGGCCAGCATTACCCCGATACCAAAACCAAGTAAGTGTACAAAAACAACAACCAAAAAACCCCCACAAAACTACAATATCACTGATAAACATAAATGGAAAAATGTCAAGAAAACACTAGCCAAATGAATCTGACAGCACATCAGAAATATAATACAACATGATGGAAGTGGAATTTATCCCAAGGAGTCAGGGATGGTTTAACATACACACAAATTAGTAAATGTGATACATCACATCAACAGAATGAAAAACAAAAACTGTATGATCATCTCAGTAACACAAAAAAGTATTTCATAAAGTTCAACATTCCTACATAATAAAAACTCTCAACGAACTAGACATAGAAGGAATATACCTCAAAATAATAAAAGGCCATATATGACAAACAAACCCACAGCTAACAACATATTGCACTGGGAAAAGTTAAAAGCCTTTTCACTAAGAACTGGAACAAGACAGGATGCCCACTTTCACTACCCCTATTTAATACAGTACTGAAAGTTCTAGCCAGAGCAATGCAAGAGAAAGAAATAAAAAGCATCCAAATTGGAAAAGAGAAAGTCAAACTGTCCCTTTTAACAAATACTATTTTGTATTGAGAAAAACCAAAAGACTCTACCAAATAACTTACAGCTGATAAACAAATTCAGTAAAGTTATAAGACACAAAATCAACATACAAAACTCAGCAGTGTTTCTATACGCCAATAATAAAATAGCTGAAAAAGAAATCAAGACGACAATCCCATTAACCATAGCTACAAAGAAAGAAAGAAAGCTACATAGAAATTTAACCAAAGAGATGAAAGATCTCTACAAGTAAAACTACAGAACACCGATGAAAGAACACAACTGGTGAAAGGACACAGACAAATGGAAAGATATACTATGCTCATGGATCAGAAGAATTAGTAACAATCAGAAGGAACATACAGCACAAAGCAATATGCAGAATCAATGCAATCCTTATCAAAATACCACTATTATTTTTCACAGAAATAAAAAAAAAATCCTAAAATTCATATGCAATCAAAAACCCACTAGAATAGCCAAAGCAATCCTGAGCAAAAAGGAACAAAGAAGGTGACATCATACTACCTGATTTCAAAATATATTCCAAGGCTATAGGAACCAAAACAGCATAGTATTGGTATGAAAGTAGACATATAAACCAACAGAACAGAACAGAGAAACCAGAAATAAATCCACATATTTATGGCCAACTGATTTGCAACAACGATGTCAAGAATATACACTGAGGACAGGACACCTTCTTCAATAAATGGTGCTGAGAAAATTGGATATCCATATGCAGAAGAATGAAAATGAACTCCAATCTTTCACCATATTAAAAAATCAACTCAAAATGGATTAAAGACTTAAAATATAAGACCTGAAACTATAAAATCACTAGAAGAAAACACTGGAAAAACACTTCATGACATTGGTCTAAGCAAAGATTTCATGGTTAAGACCTCAAAAGCACAGACAACTAACACAAAAATAGACAAATGTAACTATATTAAACTTAAAAGTTTCCGTACAGCAAAGGAAACAATCAAGAGAGTAAAGAGAAAACATGTTGAATGGGAGAAAATATCTGCAATTATCTAACAAGGACCAATATCCAGAATATGTAAGGAACTCAACCATAAAAAAAGTAATCCCATTAAGAAGTGGGCAAAGAACATGAATAGACAATCCTCAAAAGATGACAAATAGCTAATGAGTATATGAAAAACTGGTCAATATCACTGATCATTAGGGAAATGCAAATCAAAACCACCATTAGATATCATCCTATCCCAGATAGAATGGCTATTACAAAAAAAAAAAAAAGAAATACTAGACGCTGCTGAGGATGTAAAGAAAAGGGAACTCAGAAATGAACAAAGCCTCCAAGAAATATAGGACTATGTGAAGACCAAATCTACGTCTGATTGGTGTACCTGAAAGTGACGGGGAGAATGGAACCAAGTTGGAAAACACTCTGCAAGATATTATCCAGGAGAACTTCCCCAATCTAGCAAGGCAGGCCAACATTCAGATTCAGGAAATACAGAGAACGCCAAAAAGATACTCCTCGAGAAGAGCAACTCCAAGACACATAATTGTCAGATTCACCAAAGTTGAAATGAAGGAAAAAATGCTAGGGGCAGCCAGAGAGAAAGGTCGGGTTACCCACAAAGGGAAGCCCATCAGACTAACAGCTAATCTCTCAGCAGAAACTCTACAAGCCAGAAGAGAGTGGGGGCCAATATTCAACACCCTTAAAGAAAAGAATTTCCAACCCAGAATTTCATATCCAGCCAAACTAAGCTTCATAAGTGAAGGAGAAATAAAATACTTTACAGACAGGCAAATGCTGAGAGATTTTGTCACCACCAGGCCTGCCCTAAAAGAGCTCCTGAAGGAAGCACTAAACATGGAAAAGAACAACCAGTACCAGCCACTGCAAAAAAATGCCAAATTGTAAAGCCCATCGAGGCTAGGAAGAAACTGCATCAACTAATGAGCAAAATAACCAGCTAACATCATAATGACAGGATCAAATTCACACATTATAATATTAACCTTAAATGTAAATGGGCTAAATGCTCCAATTAAAAGACACAGACTGGCAAATTTGATAAAGAGTTAAGACCCATCAGTGTGCTGTATTCAGGAAACCCATCTCACGTGCAGAGACACAAACAGGCTCAAAATAAAGGGATGGAGGAAGATCTACCAAGCAAATGGAAGACAAAAAAAGGCAGGAGTTGCAATTCTAGTCTCTGATAAAACAGACTTTAAACCAACAAAGATCAAAAGAGACGAAGGCCATAACATAACTGTAAAGGGATCAATTCAACAAGAAGAGATAACTATCCTAAACATATACGCACCCAATACAGGAGCACCCAGATTCATAAAGCAAGTGCTTAGAGACCTACAAAGAGACTTAGATTCCCAAACAATAATAATGGGAGATTTTAACACCCCACTGTCAACATTAGATCAACGAGACAGAAAGTTAACAACGACATCCAGGAATTCAACTCACCTCTGCACCAAGCGGACCTAATAGACATCTACAGAACTCTCCACCCCAAATCAACAGAATATACATTCTTTTCAACACCACACCACACCTATTCCAAAATTGACGACATAGTTGAATGTAAAGGACTCCTCAGCAAATGTAAAAGAACAGAAATTATAACAAACTGTCTCTCAGACCACAGTGCAATCAAACTAGAACTCAGGATTAAGAAACTCACTCAAAACCACTCAACTACATGGAAACTGGACAGCCTGCTCCTGAATGACGACTGGGTACATAATGAAATGAAGGCAGAAATAAAGATGTTCTTTGAAAGCAACGAGAACAAAGACACAACGTACCAGAATCTCTGGGACACATTCGAAGCAGGTGTGTAGAGGGAAATTTATAGCACTAAATGCCCACAAGAGAACCAGGAAAGATCTAAAATTGACACCCTAACATCACAATTAAAAGAACTAGAGAAGCAAGAGCAAACACATTCAAAAGCTAGCAGAAGGCAAGAATAACTAAGATCAGAGCAGAACTGAAGGAAATAGAGACACAAAAAACCCTTCAAAAAATCAATGAATCCAAGAGCGGGTTTTTTGAAAAGATCAACAAAATTGACTAGCAAGACTAATAAAGAAGAAAAGAGAGAAGAATCAAATAGATGCAATAAAAAATGATAAAGCGGATATCATCACCGATCCCACAGAAATACAAACTACCATCAGAGAATATTATAAACACCTCTATGCAAATAAACTATAAAATCTAGAAGAAATGGATAAATTCCTGGACACAAACACCCTCCCAAGACTAAACCAGGAAGAAGTTGAATCCCTGAATAGACCAATAACAGGCTCTGAAATTGAGGCAATAGTTAATAGCCTACCAACCAAAAAAGGTCCAGGACCAGATGGATTCACAACCGAATTCTACCAGAGGTACAAGGAGGAGGTGGTACCATTCCTTCTGAAACTATTCCAATCAATAGAAAAAGAGGGAATCCTCCCTAACTCATTTTATGAGGCCAGCATCATCCTAATAGCAAAGCCTGGCAGAGACAGAACAAAAAAAGAGAATTTTAGACCAATATCCCTGAAGAACATCAATGAAAAAATCCTCAATAAAATGCTGGCAAACCAAATCCAGAAGCACATCAAAAACCTTATCCACCATGATCAAGTGGGCTTCATCCCTGGGATGCAAGGCTGGTTCAACATACACAAATCAATAAACGGAATCCAGCATATAAACAGAACCAAAGAAAAAAATCCCACGATTATCTCAACAAATGCAGAAAAGGCCTTTGACAAAATTCAACAACCCTTCATGCTAAAAACTCTCAATAAATTAGGTATTGATGTGACGTATCTCAAAATAATAAGAGCTATCTATGACAGACCCACAGCCAATATCATACTGAATGGGCAAAAACGGGAAGCATTCCCTTTGAAAATTGGCACAAGACAGGGATGCCCTCTCTCACCACTCCTATTCAACATAGTGTTGGAAATTCTGGCCAGGGCAATCAGGTAGAAGGAAATAAAGGGTATTCAATTAGGAAAAGAGGAAGTCCGACAAATACACTCTCCCAAGACTAAACCAGGAAGAAGTTGAATCTCTGAATAGACCAATAACAGGCTCCGAAATTGTGGCAATAATCAATAGCTTACCAACCAAAAAGAGTCCAGGACCTGATGGATTCACAGCCAAATTCTACCAAAGGTAGAAGGAGGAACTGGTACCATTCCTTCTGAAACTATTCCAATAGACAGAAAAAGAGGAAATCCTCTCTAACACATTTTATGAGGCCAGCATCGTCCTGATACCAAAGCCTGGCAGAGACATAACCAAAAAAGAGAATTTCAGACCAATATCTTTGATGAACATTGATGCAAAAATCCTCAACAAGATACCGGCAAACCGAATCCAGCAGCACATCAAAAAGCTTATACACCATGATCAAGTGGGCTTCATCCCTGGGATGCAAAGCTGGTTCAACATACACAAATCAATAAATGTAATCCAGCATATAAACAGAACCAAAGACAAAAACCACATGATTATCTCAACAGATGCAGAAAAGGCCTTTGACAAAATTCAACAACGCTTCATGCTAAAAACTCTCAATAAAGTAGGTATTGATGGGATGTATCTCAAAATAATAAGAGCTATCTATGACAAACCCACAGCCAATATCATACTGAATGGGCAAAAACTGGATGCATTCCCTTTGAAAACTGGCACAAGACAGGGATGCCCTCTCTCACTACTCCTATTCAACATAGTGTTGGAAGTTCTGGCCAGGGCAATCAGGCAGGAGAAGGAAATAAAGGGTATTCAATTAGGAAAAGAGGAAGTCAAATTGTCCCTCTTTGCAGATAACATGATTGTATATCTAGAAAACCCCATTGTCTCAGCCCAAAATCTCCTTAAGCTGATAAGCAACTTCAGCAAAGTCTCAGGATACAAAATTAATGTACAAAAATCACAAGCATTCTTGTACACCAATCACAGAAAAACAGAGAGCCAAATCATGAGTGAACTCCCATTCACAATTGCTTCAAAGAGAATAAAATACCTAGGAATCCCACTTACAAGGGATGTGAAAGCCCTCCTCAAAGAGAACTACAAACCACTGCTCAATGAAATAAAAGAGGATACAAACAAATGGAAGAACATTCCACGCTCATGGGTTGGCAGAATCAATATCATGAAAATGGTGATACTGCCCAAGGTAATTTATAGATTCAATGCCATCCCCATCAAGCTACCAATGACTTTCTTAACAGAATTGGAAAAAACTACTTTAAAGTTCATATGGAACCAAAAAAGAGCCCGCATCAGCAAGTCAATCCTAAGCCAAAAGAACAAAGCTGGAGGCATCATGCTACCTGACTTCAAACTATACTACAAGGCTACAGTAACCAAAACAGCATGGTACTGGTACCACAACAGAGACATAGATCAATGGAACAGAACAGAGCCCTCAGAAATAATGCTGCATATCTACAACTATCTGATCTTTGACAAACCTGACAAAAACAAGAAATGGGAAAAGGATTCCCTATTTAATAAATGGTGCTGGGAAAACTGGCTAGCCATATGTAGAAAGCTGAAACTGGATCCCTTCCTTACACCTTATACAAAAATTAATTCAAGATGGATTAAAGACTTAAATGTTAGACCTAAAACCATAAAAACCCTAGAAGAAAACCTAGGCAATACCATTCAGGACATAGGCGTGGGGAAGGACTTCACGTCTAAAACATGAAAAGCAATGGCAACAAAAGCCAAAATTGACAAATAGGATCTAATTAAACTAAAGAGCTCCTGCACAGCAAAAGAAATTACCATCAGAGTGAACAGGCAACCTACAGAATGGGAGAAAAATTTTGTAACCTACTCAGCTGACAAAGGGCTAATATCCAGAATCTACAATGAACTCAAACAAATTTACAAGAAAAAAACAAACAACCCCATCAAAAAGTGGGCGAAGGACATGAACAGACACTTCTCAAAAGAAGACATTTATGCAGCCAAAAAACACGTGAAAAAATGCTCATCATCACTGACCATCAGAGAAATGCAAATCAAAACCACAATGAGATACCATCTCACACCAGTTAGAATGGCCATCATTAAAAAGTCAGGAAACAACAGGTGCTGGAGAGGATGTGGAGAAATAGAACACTTTTACACTGTTGGTGGGACTGTAAACTAGTTCAACCATTCTGGAAGGCAGTGTGGCGATTCCTCAGGGATCTAGAACTAGAAATACCACTTGACCCAGCCATCCCATTACTGGGTATATACCCAAAGGACTATAAATCATGCTGCTATAAAGACACATGCACACATATGTTTATTGCTGCACTATTCACAACAGCAAAGACTTGGAACCAACCCAAATGTCCAACAACGGTAGACTGGATTAAGAACATGTGGCACATATACACCATGGAATACTATGCAGCCATAAAAATGATGAGTTCATGTCCTTTGTAGGGACATGGATGAAACTGGAAAACATCATTCTCAGTAAACTATCGCAAGGACAAAAAACCAAACACCGCATGTTCTCACTCATAGGTGGGAATTGAACAATGAGAACTCATGGACACAGGAAGGGGAACATCATACTCTGGGGACTGTTGTGGGGTGGGTGGAGTGGGGAGGGCAGCATTAGGAGATATACCTAATGCTAAATGACGAGTTAATGGGTGCAGCAAACCAACATGGCACATGGACACATATGTAACAAACCTGCACATTGTGCACATGTACCCTAAAACCTAAAGTATAATAATAAAATTTTAAAAAAAAAGGAAAAGAGGAAGTCAAATTGTCCCTGTTTGCAGATGACATGATTGTATATCTAGAAAACCCCATTGTCTCAGCCCAAAATCTCCTTAAGCTGATAAGCAACTTCAACAAAGTCTCAGGATACAAAATCAATGTGAAAAATCACAAGCATTCCTATACATCAATAACAGATAAACAGAGAGCCAAATCATGAGTGAACTCCCATTCACAATTGCTTCAAAGAGAATAAAATACCTAGGAATGCAACTTACAAGGGATGTGAAGGACCTCTTCAAGGAGAACTACAAACCACTGCTCAACGAAATAAAAGAGGATACAAACAAATGGAAGAACAGTCCATGCTCATGGGTAGGAAGGATCAATATTGTCAAAATGGCCATACTGTGCAAGGTAATTTATAGATTCAATGCCATCCCCATGAAGGTACCAATGACTTTCTTCACAGAATTGGAATAAATGACTTTAAAGTTCATATGGAACCAAAAAGGAGCCCGCATTGCCAAGTGAATCCTAAGCCAAAAGAACAAAGCTGGAGGCATCATGCTACCTGACTTCAAACTATACTACAAGGCTATAGTAACCAAAACAGCATGGTACTGGTACCAAAACAGAGATATAGACCAATGGAACAGAACAGAGCCCTTAGAACTAATGCCACATATCTACAACTATCTGATCTTTGACAAACCTGACAAAAACAAGAAATGGGGAAAGGATTCCCTATTTAATAAATGGTGCTGGGAAAACTGGCTAGCTATATATAGAAAGCTGAAACTGGATCCCTTCCTTACACCTTATACCAATATTAATTCAAGATGGATTAAAGACTTAAATGTTAGACCTAAAACCATAAAAACCCTAGAAGAAAACCTAGGCAATACCATTCAGGACATAGGCATGGGCAAGGACTTCATGTCTAAAACACCAAAAGCAATGGCAACAAAAGCCAAAATTGACAAATGGGATCTAATTAAACTAAAGAGCTTCTGCACAGCAAAAGAAACTACCATTAGAGTGAACAGGCAACCTACAGAATGGGAGAAAATTTTTGCAATCTACTCATATGACAAAGGGCTAATATCCAGAATCTACAATGAACTCAAACAAATTTACAAGAAAAAAACAAACAACCGCATCCAAAAGTGGGCTAAGGATATGAACAGACACTTCTCAAAAGAAGACATTTATGCAGCCAACAGACACATGAAAAAATGCTCATCATCACTGGCCATCAGAGAAATGCAAATCAAAACCACAGTGAGATACCATCTCCCACTACTGAGAATGGTGATCATTAAAAAGTCAGGTAACAACAGGTGCTGGAGAGGATGTGGAGAAATAGGAACACTTTTACACTGTTAGGGGGACTGTAAGGTAGTTCAACCATTGTGGAAGTCAGTGTGGCGATTCCTCAGGGATCTAGAACTAGAAATACCATTTGACCCAGCCATCCCATTACTGGGTATATACCCAAAGGACTATAAATCACGCTGCTATAAAGACACATGCACATGTATGTTTATTGTGGCACTATTCACAATAGCAAAGACTTGGAACGAACTCAAATTTCCAACAATGATAGACTGGATTAAGAAAATGTGGCACATATACACTATGGAATACTATGCAGCCATAAAAAATGATGAGCTCATGTCCTTTGTAGGGATATGGATGAAGCTGGAAACCATCATTGTCAGCGAACTATCCCAAGGACAAAAAACCAAACACCGCATGTTCTCACTCACAGGTGGGAACTGAACAATGAGAACACATGGAGACAGGAAGGGGAACATCACACACCGGGGCCTGTTGTGAGGTGGGGGAAAGTGGGAGGGATAGCATTAGGAGATATACCTAATGCTAAATGAGGAGTTAATGGGTGCAGCACACCAGCATGGCACATGTATACATATGTAACAAACCTGCACGTTGTGCACATGTACCCTAAAACTTAAAGCATAATAAAAACAAAGGAAAGAAAATGGAACTCATACACTATTGCTGGGAATGTAAATTAGTACAACCATTATGGAAAACAGTATGGAGATTTCTCAAAAAACTAAAATATTAATAGCACTACCATAGCAATCCCACTACTGGGTATCTATCGAAAGTAAGATAAATCATTACATCAAAGAGATACCTGTATTTGCATGTTTATTGTAGCACCATTCACAATAGCAAAAATATGGAATCCACCTAAGTGTCCACAAAGAAGGAATGGATAAATAAAATGTGTTATAATATATGCATACAATGGAATACTATTTCGCCATAAAAAAGAATGAAATTATGTCAGTAGCAGCAACATGGAAGGAACTGGAGACCATTACATTAAGTGAAATACACAGACACAGAAAGACAAATACTGCATGTTTTCACTCATAGGAGCTACAAAATTTGATCTCATTGACATAGAGAATAGAATGATAGACATCAGAGGCAGGGAAGGGTGCAAAGCAAGAGGAATGTTGGGAATATTTACCCTGATATACTCTTTTAGGACCTCACATGCCAGGCTAACGAGTGTAAATTTACTTCCCTGTCAGTGGTGAGCCACTGAGAGTTGCAGAGGAAGGTGCTAAGATGATTGTCTTTAAGAAATCTAATCTAGCTGTCATGTTACCTAAATTGGTACTGAAGGTGAAGATATCAAGAGAGTATTAAAATAATATGGCTACAGAGGGTGAACTAAGGTAGTGGGAAGGGAGAAAAAGGCAGATCATAGGATCTGGCCAGTGATTGGATACTGGGGCACAAGGAGAGATGAAAAAGATTACTCAGGGACTTCAAGTCCCTATTACAAGAAACAGGAAACAGAAGGAAAAAGAAGGAAAAAGAGGAAAGAAAATGACTTGATATTATTTGAGGGCATAATGAGTTGAAGTATAGGGCATCAAACTGCCTATCAGGTATTTGGAAATGCAAGGTAAGAGGTCAGCGGTGGGATAAAAACAGAAATAGGACAATAAGGAAATTATTATTTGTGCAGCTAAAATACTGGGCACAAGTAAATTCTCATATTGAAAAAAGCAAGCATCACTGTAGTTTCTAGTTTACTTCTGTGGTGAGCAAGTCATAAATAATTAAACATCACTGGTCTTATTAAAGCCAAGAAGAATGCAATCTAATTGTTCTGAATCTAGCAATCTGCTAAATATTGTTTTAAATACTAGAAAACTTAACAATATAGCACTTCTTGTGAATTCTCCAAAACAAGCTTTCCTTAAATAAGGTCTATATAACCTCATAACACTCAAGAACAGAAATAAGACTAGACTTTATTGGAAATTCTTCTTGTGGCACAGTACATTCAACATTAGGAGGTTACAAGGCAGATTCAAGAGAAAAGTATAGCAGGTAAGTTTTTAGGCAAATGTTCCTAAACCTTTCTATTTGGCTTGCATTGCTAGATAACAAATACCAGGCCGGGCGCAGTGGCTCACACCTATAATCCCAGCACTTTGGGCGGCTGAGGCGGCAGAGTACTTGAGGCCAAGAGTTCAAGACCAGCCTGGTCAACATGGCGAAACCCCATCTCTACTAAAAATACAAAAATTAGCCAGGTGAGATGGCACACTCCTGTAATCTCAGCTACTCGGGAGGCTAAGGCACGAGAACTGCTTGAACCTGGGAGGCGCAGGCTGCAGAGATCCAAGATCACACCACCGCACTCCAGCCTGGAGGACAGAGCAAGACTCTGTCTCATAGATACACAGATAGGCAGCAGGCAGGCAGACAGACAGAAAGCAAATACCAAATGACAATGGCAACTTGCCTTAAAACAGCAATAAAAACCTTCCAAAGAGAATGCTGTTGAGACCAAGACTAAACATGACTCTTCTCCAACCCAGGAAGAACATTAACAGCAAATGAGATCCTGCCATTTAAGCAAATGCACCTAAGTGCTCTCAAACACAATGGGCCCTTGAACAACACAGGTTTGAACTGCAACCGAGTCCATTTATATATGGGTTTTCTTCTACCTTTGACACTTCAAGACAGAAAGACCAACCCTCCCTATTTCTCCTCCTCCTCCTCAGCCTACTCAAGATGAAGATGGGGATGAGGACCTTCATGATGATCCACTTCCACTTAAGGAACAGTAAATGTATTTTCTCTTCCTTATGATTTTCTTAATAGCATTTTCTTTTCTTTAGCTTACTTTATTGTAATAATACAGTATATAATGCATATAACATACATATATATGTTAATTGACTGTTTATGTTATAAGTAAGGCTTCTGGTCAACAGTAGGCTGTTAGTAGTTAAGTTTTTGGGAAGTCAAAAGTTATACATGAATTTTCTACTGCGTGGGAGAGTGAGGGTGTTGGCACCCCTAATCCCTGTATTGTTCAAAGGTCAACTATATAAAACAAATTCTATTTCTGGCAACATGGTCAAAAAACAAATCCTAAAATGGATGAGAAAATAGGAAGAACAGAAATCAAATTATATTTGATCAAAAAAACAGCTATAATATAACCCAACCTGATTCAGGTATCTCGAATGATAAAAATCCAATATTACAACATGGTTAATCATCATTAAAATATAAAATAAAGCATATATGAGACAAAGGCAAATTTCTATCTTTCTAAAGACTGTTGTCTCAGAATAACAGTTCAGCAAACTGATAGTAATCAACATTCTGTATAACTTTAAAACAGTTTAAGAGCTAATGCTAGTTTTTAGTAAATATAAGGGGAAAAGTGACTAATTTAAATATCTTTTGAGATAACCTATACAGAATCTCTGCCATCATGCTAGGAAAAATAAGTTTCTATTCATTAATCACTGTCGGCTAACTTTCTACATGACATGCAAATTCAGTACATAGCAGTAGGCTGAATATATAGCAATCCCTAGGTGACAAAGGACTAAGAGAAAAGAAGCTAAGTTACTTGTTTAAAGTGATTCAGCAAGTTAGCAGTGGATCCCAATGTTCCTTCTTCCAATTGTCACTACTCCCTTAAGCCAATCATTACCAAAACTAATCAAGACTGAATAAACACTTACCAACAACAACAACAAAGGAGGCAGCAAACACTTAAGAGAAGACCCCTAGACACAGATTTGAAACATCTCTAAAATTTTAATAACTCAAAGGGCAAATTAAATGAACAGTTGCTACTTGTGAGCATCTTCCCACACTTCAAAATTCAAGCCAATGCATCTGGAATTTATGCAACTGTTTTCTTTCTTTCTACAAATGTCACACTGATAAATCTAAGAGTACTCTTCACTGGAATAATTTGGTTACTTTCAGCACATCTTACCTGATCAAAAAGTTCAGTACCATCTGATCCTGCTGCTCTCATTAGTTCATCTTCTCCACCAGGATGATACTCCATATAAGGGCTGACATTATAAACGAAACCTGTATCAAGGCAAGCAGAAATAATATCCTAAATGAACTTCTCAAAAATTGTAAAACTTATAAATATAAGTTTCAATAAATCTTTCCAAATACGTTCCATTTAATTAATCACTGCTATTTCAAAGCATCAAGAACTAACTGTAAAGGATCTGAGATTTCATCATACTTGCAAGCAAACAACTTAACCTGCCACTTTCATGGATCCTGGCAGATAACAAGAGACTCCTAGGTCAGAGACAAAGAAGAGTTTAGCACTCACATCAATAGCAGTAGTCAGAATATAAACATTTGTGTCAGTTCACTGAACCCTAATTCACAAGAGTGCTATGTGAAGAGGGCCAGGTAATGCCTGCACACTTAATGTGCTGCATTACAGAAGAGGAACTCTGAGCTCAAGAAACTTGAATCTTTCATAAGCATGCCTGCCCTTGTTCCTGAGGGAGATATTTATTATACAGAAGAGTAAGCAAAGCTGTCCTTTGTTCTAGAGGGAGACACTAACATTCAAGGTTGTTCACAACGCAAATATCCTTTAAAAGACTGTACACAAAGACAGTGCCTCTGCTCACAAGACATGCAGAAATGCAAAAGAAAATTGCCTCCCAACACAAAGAAATGAAATACTGTGTATATAATTTTTGAAAGTACACACACGCACACAGAGAGAGAGGGAGGAAGAGAGAGAGAGAAAGTGACTACTACACAGTCATAACATTTCCATATTGCCCTGGTAGAAGAATCTGATGAGAAAAGAATCAAGCTCTAATCCATGTCTGATCATCTCAGCAAAGGTTAAGCAATGGTGACCACTGAGGCACGCTCTGTGAAAAGGAAGCCCAACTCTTCTCAAAGATTACTATTCAAAATTTAATCATTTTGTCTTCTCCAAATATTTCTTTCATCTATTCAACTGTTATTTATTTTTATCTTTTAAGAAAGGGGAATAGGGAACAACAAAGACAAAATATCTCAATGCATAGGTCTCCCAAGGAAGTAAGCTGCTTTTTCATTCTTGAAAACTAGATAGATACCAGACAAATCTAGCCCTAAAGACATCACGAAAGTGCAATAACAACGACTGTTGTTTTTTTTAAATATCCAGGACTATTTCCTCTTTATATGATGACTTCCATGAATTTAAATCACCTCAGATAACTTAAAATGTTCATCCTGTATAATAATCTTGGAAGGAAAGAAGAGGTTAGATTTCAGACCCAAGAAAAGCACTGCAGTTTTTTGACCAGCTATATTTTAGAAAATAACCAACCAGCCCAGATTTCTTTATAAAGTCTCTTAAAGGTAAGCACAAAAGAAAGTAAATTCACAGAATTTCTTTCAGCAGCATTCCAAATAAGTCTGAACAAAACTAATTAAGTTCCCTCTTTTTTCCTTCCCCATATGCCTAGAGTCCCACAAGATTTAGAAGAATTTTTTCCCATTGTTTAATGCTCCAAAATCCAGAGACCAAAAACGTGAGTGGTAACGATTAGGCTCAGAATTATTCCCAATAGGCTTTTTAAGACAGAGGATGCCAGAGGATGCCTCCCAAACAAGAGTTCCAAACTTTCTCTACAATCAAGTCCTGACTGGAGTTCTACAGTTTCTCAAGAACAAGAAATCTACAACCCATGACCATTTGTGATGGAATTCCATGAGTTTCAGCAACCAGCTTTTCTGGTAGCTTAAACAGCTATCCATGATGAGCACATAAAGCCTAAAACATTCCATGCATGTTCTCTGCTAACCTGCTAGCCCTTTACATTGACCCTTATACTGTCACAATCTTATCTTTCTTTCTGATAGGGGCTAGGATCACTCCGTGGACGTGAGGAGTATCCCATGCTTTCCAGATGAAAAAAACTAGGAATGTCTAACCCTTACTACAAGGAATTAACAATGTGAAATAGTGTCTCAGTCCAAGATGCATTAGATCAAAAAGCACTAGGCTGTGTTAGTAATTTGCTAATTATGAAACTTAAACCTAGCATCAAAACAGAACAGGTGCATTTCTTCTGATTCAGAGGCTCTTCTTTGCTCTTTCTTCCTTTTTTTTCTAGTAATAAATTTAAGCTTTTATTGTGTATGTCTACATTTTTAAATGGTTTTTTAATGAATTCATTTTTTTTCTTTTTTTTATTATTATACTTTAGGTTTTAGGGTACATGTGCACAATGTGCAGGTTTGTTACATATGTATCCATGTGCCATGTTGTTTTGCTGCACCCATTAACTCGTCATTTAGCATTAGGTATATCTCCTAATGCCGTCCCTCCCCCCTCCGCCCACCCCACAACAGTCCCTGGAGTGTGATATTCCCCTTCCTGTGTCCATGAGTTCTCATTGTTCAATTCCCACCTATGAGTGAGAACATGCGGTGTTTGGTTTTTTGTCCTTGAGATAGTTTACTGAGAATGATGTTTTCCAGTTTCATCCATGTCCCTACAAAGGACATGAACTCATCATTTTTTATGGCTGCATAGTATTCCATGGTGCATATGTGCCACATTTTCTTAATCCAGTCTATCGTTGTTGGACATTTGGGTTGGTTCCAACTCTTTGCTGTTGTGAATAGTGCCGCAATAAACATACATGTGCATGTGTCTTTATAGCAGCATGATTTATAGTCCTTTGGGTATATACCCAGTAATGGGATGGCTGGGTCAAATGGTATTTCTAGTTCTAGATCCCTGAGGAATCACCACACTGACTTCCACAATGGTTGAACTACTTTACAGTCCCACCAACAGTGTAAAAGTTGTTCCTATTTCTCCACATCCTCTCCAGCACCTGTTGTTTCCTGACTTTTTATGATGGCCATTCTAACTGGTGTGAGATGGTATCTCACTGTGGTTTTGATTTGCATTTCTCTGATGGCCAGTGATGATGAGCATCTTTTCATGTGTTTTTTGGCTGCATAAATGTCTTCTTTTGAGAAGTGTCTGTAATTTATAGATTCAATGCCATCCCCATCAAGCTACCAATGACTTTATTCACAGAATTGGAAAAAACTACTTTAAAGTTCATATGGAACCAAAAATGAGCCTGTATCGCCAAGTCAATCCTAAGCCAAAAGAACAAAGCTGGAGGCATCACGCTACCTGACTTCAAACTATACTACAAGGCTACAGTAACCAAAACAGCATGATACTGGTACCACAACAGAGACATAGATCAATGGAACAGAACAGAGCCCTCAGAAATAATGCCGCATATCTACAACTATCTGATCTTTGACAAACCTGACAAAAACAAGAAATGGGGAAACGATTCCCTATTTAATAAATGGTGCTGGGAAAACTGGCTAGCCATATGTAGAAAGCTGAAACTGGATCCCTTCCTTACACCTTATACAAAAATTAATTCAAGATGGATTAAAGACTTAAATGTTAGACCTAAAACCATTAAAATCCTACAAGAAAACCTAGGCAATACCATTCAGGACATAGGCGTGGGCAAGGACTTCATGTCTAAAACACCAAAAGCAATGGCAACAAAAGCCAAAATTGACAAATGGGATCTAATTAAACTAAAGAGCTTCTGCACAGCAAAAGAAACTACCATCAGAGTGAACAGGCAACCTACAGAATGGGAGAAAATTTTTGCAACCTACTCATCTGACAAAGGGCTAATATCCAGAATCTACAATGAACTCAAACAAATTTACAAGAAAAAAACAAACAACCCCATCAAAAAGTGGGCGAAGGACATGAACAGACACTTCCTTCCTTCTTATCTCCCTTTTTTCCTTTTCAAAAGTATTTCTGAACAACTAAAAACTTGGACCCCAGGATGTGGCAGAGAAATACAAACACAAAAAAACAAACTTTATGCTTTTTCTTCATGCTTTATTATACAGGTGAACCTCAGATATATTGCAGGTTTGGTTCCAGACCACTGCAGTAAAGTAAATAAAGCAAGTCACACTAACGTTTTGGTTTCCCAGTGCATATGAAAGTTATGTTTAGGTCAGGCTTGGTGGCTTATGCCTGTAATCCCAGTAGTTTGGGAGGCCCAGGCAGGAGGATTGCTTGATGCTAGGAGTTCAAGACCAGTCTGGGCAACATAGTGAGATCCTGTCTCTACAAAAAAAAAAACTAAAAATTAGCTAGGCATGGTGGAGTATGCCTGTAGTCCCCCTGCTACTCGGGAGGCTGAGGTGGGTGGATCGCTTGAACACAGAAGTTTGAGGCTGCAGTGAGCCATGATCATGCCACTGCACTCCAGCCAGAAAAAACAGTGAGGCCCTGTCTCTAAAACAAGTAACAGTTATATTTACGGTATATTGTTGTCTATTCCAAGTGAAGGAAGTGTTCCTAGTTTTTTATTTGAAGTGAGAGATATACAACATTTCCTTCACTTGGAACACTCAGAGGCCAATGTAGGGATATTAATGGTCCTAATTTCAATATTGTTGGGTCTCAGGGAATGGAGTGGCCCAAGAAGAAGGTAAGACAGGAATTGTCAGTCAGGGGAGCAGTGAGAACACATACATTTGTCCATTCAGTTTACCATCTCATATGGGCTCGGTTTGTGGCGCTCCAAAACTATTACAATAGTAATATCAAGATCACTGATCACAGATCATCATAAGAGATACAACAATAATGAAAAAGTTTGCAAGAGCTATCAAAGTGTGACACAGAGACATGAAGTCAGCACATGCCCTTGGGAAAATGGTGCCAAGAAGTTGTTAGACACAGAGTTGCCACAAATCTTCAATTTGTAAAAAATCCATTACCTGCAAGGTACAATAAAGTGAAGCACAATAAAACAAGGTATGCCTGTACTCTATTTGTACTATATATGGCTTTTAGAAATAAAATTTCTCATGTGTAAGGTTCTAGCCTTCTATGAGTTCCACCTGGTTTTTAGAAACTAATTTTGAAACCATCTAAATTTTCCAATGACGCAATTTTATTAACTTACTCCCACATCTCTAATTGCTCTGGTCTGGCAGATCTGAGCATTCAATTACTCACTAAATATAAATAAATAATAATTATGGGCCAGCAGACATAATCTCAAATTGATACTAGGCTACTAGTGAGTTCTGCAAAACCTAAATCCTAATAATAACATTAAGAGCAAAAATCGGCTTAAACAGATTCATGAAACACCAATCCTCCATGGTGCAAAACTAGACTGTAAATAAGGATTCCTGGTCACAATCCAACTGGTATTTTTAGATCATTGACATGGGTGATCTTCAGTGGCAAAGGGAGGATTTAGGGAGAATACCTATCTATCCATCCATCTACCCATCCATCCATCCATCTATCCATTCCCCCACCCACCCATCCCCTCCTTTATGCTGATACTTTATTTTTGTGTGTGTTTTGTTTTTTAAACTCTAACCAGGAACAGACCCAAAAAAGGACTGACTGAGAACTGTTCAGAAGAGCCACTTATTAAAACTAAAATACAATGGTTGTATTAGGAAGGTATACTCCAGTGTTTAAATAAATCACTTTTACATGCCCTAGCAATATTAGGGGTACACTGTATAGCTAACTCATCATAGCAGAGAGGCAGCACAATTTAAAACACTTATTCAGAACAATAACTACACTGAGTTTCTCTAGGCAATGTACCGGTAGTATCTGTTCTTAATATCTTTTCATACTAAATTACCTCTTTTGTGTTATATCTGGAATTCTGAGCTCTCAAACAAGTTCTTTGAATAAAAATTACCCATTTTAAAATTACCATTTAGTACTTTGTATTGTCAGAAATGTAAACTTCAAAATCACAGGATGATAGTCTTAAAGACTAGGAGAACTTTAAGGCAATTTTCAGCCTCATCCAGCACAGGCTTTATCTCTATAATATCTTACAGACAGAGCATCATCCAGCATCTGCTTGAACAGATCCAGTGCCTAGTAGCTCACCACTTTTTTAAAAAGCTCAGTTCAAGGATATTATTTTTATACTTAAAAACGAATATTGCCTTTTTATACAGAAAGAATTCTTTCTCTCTTTAAAGACACTGCCTATAGTTTTTCATTTGTGCATTTTATATTTATTTGTTTTCAATTTAACCCCAATTGCCTCTGATAAAGACTGTGGGCATCCTACAATAAAATATTTAAATTTAAGTTTGTGAAAGTCTGTGTGTAAAAACTTTAAAAACCCACAACAAAATGTGTATTAGAAAAGAAAGTATACCAATTGTCTAACCTCACTAACAGCATTACTGTGAGCATTTAATATAATCCTGAACTTCCTAGCAGCCAAGGCCAACAGACACTAGTAACAGTGGTCTCATTATCTAATTTTAAAAATTATTAAAAATAAAACAAAGAAGACTTGTTAGCTCATTAGTTCTTTAAAAGGGAGTAACTCTTGACATTGTGAAGAATTATGAGTCCTCATAAAGGGAACACAAACCACATAACAGATATTACAATTTAACAGTACACAGAAACATCCTCACATGGCATTACTCTCATCCACCCTACCCCTAGGTAACCATTAGTCTACCTTCTGTCTCTATAGATTTGTATATTCTGGACATTTCATACAAATGAGATCATACAATATGTGGTCTTTGTGACTAACTTCTTTCAGGTAGCATAGTGCCTTCAAGATTCATCCACAATATTGCATGTATCAGCATTTTTTCTTTTTATGGATGGATAATATTTCTTCTATGGATATACCACATTTTATTTATTTATCAGTGGATGAGCATTTGAGCTGGTTCCACTTTGCTATTGTTTAAATATTTGTCCCCTCTAAAGTTCATGTGGAAATTTAATCCCCAATGTAGCGGTACTGAATGGTAGGGGCTTTAAGTGACTGGGTCATGAGGGCAGATTCATGAATTAATGGATTAGTGGGTTCATGGGGGTAGGGCTGGTGGCTTTATGGAAAGAGGAAGAGAGACCTGAGCTTGCACGCTCAGCCCCCTTACCATGGGATGCCCTATACTGCATCGGGACTCTGCAAGGAGTCCCCACCAGCAAGAAGGCTCTCACAAGCTGTGGCCTGTTGACCTTGGACTTCTCAGCCTCTATAACTGTAAGAAATAAATTCCTTGTCTTTATGAATTTCCAGTTTCAGGTATTCCGTTATAAGCAGCAGAAAATGAACTAAGGCACAGTTTTTGGCTATCATGAAGAAAGTTGCCATTAACATTCATGTACAAATTTTTGTGTGGACTTATATTTTCGTTTCTCTTGAGTATATACAACTAAAAGTAAATTTGGTGGGTCACAGAGTATTCTATATTTAACCTTTTGAGGCACTGCCAGACTGTTTTCCATTCTTACCAGCAATAGTTAGAAGTTCCAATTTCAGAGAGCTCTTTTCTAGTCACTATTCCAACTCTCCACAGAGAAGAAAAGCCATCTATAAAATCTGAATCACATCACAAACAGCTCAGAAGACCGAATTCAGAACTGGATTACAGCATGCTCCAACTGAATCTCACACCCAGCTCTATATGATAGGGTTTGGTTAAAGGCAGCACAATGTAAGACTAAAGCGACATTTTACATCTACTAATCTATCTTCCAGATGAAGTTCCCACAGATTTTCAGGTTAGGTAACCATACATGTGAACCATAACGGCTCACCAATAAGGAGTGAACTGTATCACCATGGTTCAGGCCACACATCCACTAATTAATAATTTTTCATTTCTTCTTTGTTTACTTCTGTAAGTCAGAGAGTCTCAAAATATGGTCTAGGGACTCCTGAGGAAGCTTAAGACCTTTTTGGTGGCTCAAGGTCAAAAATTCTTCATAGTAATACCAAGATGTTATCTGTCTTTTTCTGTTCTCATTCTTTCACAAGTGTAACATTTTCAAGATACTACATGACAAATAAGATAGAATATCGAAGATGCCATGAGAATACAGTCGTCATCTATTAAGCCACACATTAAAGATATTTGCCAAAATGTAAAACAATGCTACTTTTCTATTTTTCATAAACATAGGTACTATTTATAACATATAGTGGGCTCATTATTTGTAAAACTATCTTAAAAATATTCTTTACATTTCTTAATTTTTGAAAGACAAATATCAATAGATATGTCCTAAACAACAGTCCTTTGGAGTCTTCAACAATTTTTAAACGAGTAAAGATATTTTAAGACCAAAAAGTTTGAGAACCACTGCTTTAAGTAAAAGTGGTATTTCTGTAATAAGATTAAAAAATAATTTGGGGTTTTGAAATTCAAACAAATATTTAATTCCAAAAGAACCACATTATATTCATTCAACAAAAATTCATTTAATGCCTATCACGTATATACCAAATATTATGCCAGTACACTGTAGCATTCTTGCAATTATTCACCACTGTTCATTTCCTGTCTATAAAATAAACGAGGAGAAAAGATGTGTTCACACGATAAAATTACGGCATATTTCACTGTATTCAAATGCACAGGTCGATTGTTACAACTACTGTGACTACTTTGCCATCTTGTGTTCAGTAACAAAATTGCACATTATTGTAATTACTTCCTGTCGACTGCTGAGGAAAGGTGTTAAAATATGCAACTGTGGTTGAGGATTTTAATTCTACCCCTCAATTCTATCAATGTTAGCTTCATGCCTTTTGAATCTTTTCTGTCACAGGCATAAACAGTTTTCCTACTGAAATGACCCTTTTTATCATTATAAAATGTCCATACCTCTGGTAAGATTCTTTGCCTCAGAATCCTTTTTATCAGATACTAATATAGTCCAACCAATAATAAAACTTACTAGCTGGATAGCATACTTTTTCCCAAACATTTATTTTTAGCCTATTTGTGTTTTTAAAGTATATCTCTTATAGACATCATGTAGTCAGGTCTTGATAATACATACATCTGCACATGGGTGTACATAAAGAGATAATCTCTATCTTGTCTATAATTAAGATAATTATCAATAGATAATGATTATAAACTATCATTTATAATAGTTTTAATTAGAGCGCTTGATTCATTTACACTTAATTATTAGTATGGGAGATTTTACTAATCTCCTTCCCAGCCCCAAGTTTTCTGTTATATATCTCTGTTTCTCTTTCCCTGCCTTCTTTTGGGTTAACCAAACTTTTTTTAGAATTTCATTTAATCAATTGGCTTTTTGGCCTTCCTCTTTAAATTATTTTTTAAGTGATTGTTCCAGGAACTGTAGTATATATCCTCAACTTTTACCTGCTTACTTAAGAGTTAATATTGTATGCCTTCCCATGTAATATAAGAACCATTTACTGCTCTCTAATTCCTATCCTTTAACTCCACAATACAATGTTATAACTTTTAGACTCATGTATTTTTTACATGTATTTTTATAAAATGAAGAGGACAAAAAGTAGTATTTTCTCTTACTCACATATTTACCACCTCCTAAATATCTGAACTTCTATCTGGTATCACTACCTTTCAACCTGATGAATGTCTTTTAGCATCTATCTTATATTGCAGATCTACAGGTAATAAATTTCCAGTTTTGGTTTATCTGAAAAAGTCTTTATTTCATCTTTATCTTTAAAGAATTCTGTCTCCCTACGGGTATAGAATTCAGGGTTGATAGTGTTACTTTTTCTTCAGCAGTCGTTTTTATTATTTCCTAGTGTGTCTTCTCTGGAAGCGTTCAAGATTCTCTCCTTGTTTGTTAGCTTTTAGCAGTTTCGGATGTGCCTAGATGTTATTTTCTTTGTACTGATTATGTTTAGATCTGCTAAGCCTCTGAATTTACAATTTATGTCTCTCACTCAATTTGTAAAATATATGTCCACTATTTCTTCAAATATTTTTCTGCCCCATTCTTTCATTCCTTCTAGAATTCCAATGACACATTTATTAAACATTTTTATTTTGTCTGATAGGCCCCTGAGTCCCTGTTCATTTTATTTCTGATAATGTTCCTCTCTGTTCTTCAGATGACATTTCTATTCATCTATCTGCAAGTTCATTAAGTCTTGTCTATGTTACCACCAATCTGCTATTAAGCTCATTCAACAAATTTGTTATTTCATATATTTTTCAATTCTAAATTTCTATTTTTTAGTTTCTATTCTTCTGAGAGTTTCTATTTTTTATTCATTATATCCATACATTCCTTTGTTTGTTTGTTTTTTTGAGACGCAGTCTCACTCTGTCACCCAGGCTGAAGTGTAGTGGCACAATCTTGGCTCACTGCAACCTCTGCCTCCCGGGCTCAAGTGATTCTCCTGCCTCAGCCTCCCGAGTAGCTGGGACTACAGGCATGGGCTAATTTTTTCTATTTTTAGTACAGACGGGGTTTCATCATGTTAGCCAGGATGGTCTCGATCTCCTGACCTCGTGATCCGCCCACCTCGGGCTCCCAAAGTGCTGGGATTATAGGTGTGAGCCACCGCGCCCGGCCTATATCATATATTCTTTTACTTACTTACTTAGCACAGTTGTAAACAGTGCTTTAAAATACCTGTGAACTAACTTCAACATCTGGATCATCTCAGGGTCAGACACCAATAACTGTCTTTTCTCTTGAGTACATCTAGTAACTTTGGATTATATTCTGACCTTATAAATATGTTGTAGAAACTTTGGATTCTGTAATATTCCTGCAAAGATTATTGACTGTTTTAGTAGGCAATTAACTCAAGTGGACACAACTCCAAACTGTTTCCCCTTTGCTGGGGTGAAAAATGAAGCCTCTGTTCAATGTTTTTAGCCTTCAGGTAGCATAGGGTCTGTCCCGTATACAAGATTTAGACAGTTTATACCCTTCTCTGAATCTTTTTCTGGATTTTCTCCTTCACTTTCCAGTTACTGCAGATGCCCCAACTTCTGACATCTAGTTATTCAGGACAGTAAGACTTTGAGTCTCCACCTGAGTTTTCACCTTAACAGCACCAACACACACATAACCTCAAGTTCAACGCCGTAAGAAATGGGAAACTCACACAGTGACATCCCTTCTTCTAAATATAGATGACTGTTACCCTCTAGTTTCTGTCTGCTTTTGATTGTTCACCAGTATCTTTAGATAGTATTTTAAAATATTTTGTCTGAGTTTATAGTTGGCATTTGCTGGAGTCTTGGTCTAATAGGAGATAATCAGCTATAATCACTGAAACTCTGCATATTATTTTAGAGCACTCGGCAATAAAACTTGCCAACTTCAATGAAGACAAATGGAAAATAATGAAAGACAAACAGATTTTATAATAATTTAAAGTAATTTTTTAAATTAAAATTATAAACATAAATTTTATATTTCTCGGTATATTCAAGAATGGTAACTAAAAAGGCTTAAAAGCTGTTAGGACAACAGAGATCTTAAGACTTCTGAATTAAAAGCATTCATTTGTCTCCCACATGCTGAAAACTTTCTAAAATGACTGTAAAGGATAAATAAGACATCAAATCACAGAGCTACAGAAATCAGAAGAGATGACAGCAACTAAGTTCTGGAAGCCTGAAAACCAAACGGATGAGTAATAACATATTTAGAAGAATGAAGAAAGGTGAAACTAAAGCTTATGTATAAGGTGGAGAGGAACTTCTATAAAAAACAATTTGTTCAACAGAACCCCCAAAAGGTACAGGAATGAGATTCCAGGCAGTTCTGAAAGTCATAGAGTAGGAAGTTATCGAATTCAATACAAGAAGCAGTATGACGCTGGGTGTTGTGGCTCACGCCTGGTAATCCCAGCACTCTGGGAGACCAAGGAGTGGCGGGCTGCTTGGGGACAGAAGTTCGAGACCAGCCTGGGCAACAAAGCAAGATGCTATCTCTATAAAAAATTTAAAAATTAGCCAGGCATGGTGGCATGCACCTGTAGTCCCAGCTACTCAGGAGGCTGAGGCAGGGAGATCACTTGAGCTCAGGAGTCTGAGGCTGCAGTGAGCTAGTATTGCGCCACTGCACTCCAGCCTGGGTAACAGAGCAAGACCCTGTCTCTAAAGAAAAAAAAAAAAAAAAAAGGCAGTATAATCCCCAAATCCTCTGTGGCATATCTCACATAACCAAGGAACAACCTTCCTACCCAACCCTGTGAGAAGTGTAGGTGTGCTCTCTGGAGAAGATAAACCAGAGAGACATTATACTCAGGGAAACAGACATACTTGAAGTGAGGAAAGGGAATGAACTAAAAACAAGAAGCAAAAAGTCTGCATGTCAAAACATTATAATCCACCTCCTATCAAAACCACCCATTCCTAAACAGCTCCCAGGACACTTAGATGACTGTAGAATTCTCCTCAGTGAGAGCAGACCAGCCCAATATTGATGCCAATGAAGGAGGAAAAATATTTTTAAATAGCTATCTCCTTAATAAACAGAATGTGATAAAGGTCTCTAAGCACTTCAGAAGATTAACTAGGCATAATTATCAAAGATCATCTTATGTGACGTTATTACTACTAGGAAAAACAGCCCCTGACATTTAACTAAACGGAAATTGACCAGTAAAAGCATAAAAAATTAATCAGCAACCTAAGCAATCAGTTACATTCTAAATGTTTTGAAAAAAAATATAAACTTCTCCTAGGGAGACTAGAAGTCATTAGCAATAGCCACATTTACAATAATTAAATCAGATTTACAACTTACATCAATATTACAGAAGTATTCTCTTTAAAAAAAAATCAGTTTCCTTGCCTTCCTCCATGTCTTTTCAACTTCATGGGTTCATTTTCCTGTCTATGCCTTAGGTTTAACAGTGACAGTTAGCAGCACTTAACTACCTTTGCTGTTAGTCACCTGGATGGAAAAAAAAAAATTAAAGCCAATGAGTCCTTCCACTCTTGGCTATTTCCTATTTTCCAAAACAAGTCAGCTGCAAAGATTCATTAAGATAAAATAAACTTAAGAAGTAGATTGTACGTTCTCATCACAAAGAAATGATAAATATTTGAGGTGATCAATAGCTAATTACCCTGATTTGATCATTACAGAATGTATACATGTACTACAATGACACATGGTAGCCCATAAATATGTACAATTACGTGACAATAAAAAACAAAAATTTAAAAAGTGGGAAAAAAGGAGAAGGCCACAAGAAAACACTGCTCTGACCCTTAACAACAAGGCAGATAATCCATTAAAAAGTCATAAAATTTCGAGCCCATCAGAGAGGTGAGGTCATAAGGCAACCAGATGATCTAAATTCCAAAGGGTGACACGCCCCTCTGAGGAGATGAACCACATGAAGGCTTTCAGCTTCGGCAGAGCACAGAAAAATGAGACGTCACCATAAAACAACTGAAATTGTAACAAACTTTAAGGGCCAAGTGCGCACTAGGGCCAATTTAGAATCCCTGAGAACCTCAGACACAAGGGGATTCTGTCCCCACTTGCCAACTCTTTTTTCATAATCTTTCACCTCTTGAGATGCTCATGAGAAATACTATAGGCAAAGCAGACATGAGAAAGGCCCACTGGTAGCACAGCTGTGTAATACCTGCAGCATGATCGGAGGGTAGTGCAAGGGTACAAAGAAAAGTCCATCCATACTTTAAGGCCTACAGAAGTATACGGTGTTAATGAGCTAGGGTAAAGGGAAAATTTCACCCATACCACAGATCCTATCTGGAGGCAAAAGCCATCTATTGATGGAAAGGGGCAGAAAAGCCTCCCACCACCAGTCCCTGTACTGACAGGAGGCAAATACTAACTGCTGCTGGAGAGAGTATAGAACACACACTCTCCCTTATCCTGCACTAACACTAGGCAAATGCTAGCTAAATACTGGGAAAGAACAGAAAATGTACTCAGACCCAGATTCGGTGTGAATACAAAACACTGATACTCTCACACTGGAAAAGAGACAGGGAAACTGCTCACATCCTAGACCCTTTGCCCTGCCCTCCCCACCTGATACAAGGCAAAGTCCAGCTGCCACAAAGGGAAGAGGCTCATGAAACCTGCCTGCATTCTAGATGCTGCATTGAGTAGGATGCAGGGGTTATCTGCCCTTGGGGAAGTACAAAAGCAAGGAGAAAGCTCAGCCCCTGGGGCTCAGGTGCATAAAACCTGTCTAAGACTGAGGCTGAAACAGGAAAACTGCAAACCCCTTCTGCCCCCACTACAAGTCTTACACCAAGTAATAAGTAACAGCATCTGCCTTTTGGAGAGGGGGAAGAGCAATGGAGAAAGATCCTACAAAGATATATAGGGTAAGGTGTCAGCTAAGAGTAGAACAAGAACAATGGAAAAAAAAAAACAAAAAACCTCTAGCATTGCAGGCCCTGAATTAAAACCAAGGTAGCAGTGGCCCCCCACTGGAGGAATTTGAAGTCTGTGGTACACTGGTGGTAAGAATAGCAAAGTACACTCCAAATCTAGCTCAACTACTTACTAGATTGATTCAACCTAACTACCTGACAGAAAAAAAAAAAAATGTACTACATGTCTGAGTGTAAATACCACAGTTTCTATTATTCCTCCATATGTAATCTGTGACATTCAATCAAAAATTACAAAACACGGCTGGGCGCATTGGCTCACACCTGTAATCCTAGCACTTTGGGAGGCCGAGGCGGGCGGATCACAAGGTCAGGAGATTGAGACCATCCTGGCTAACACTGTGAAACCCCGTCTCTACTAAAAATACAAAAATTGGCCGGGCGTGGTGGCGGGCGCCTGTAGTCCCAGCTGCTGGGGAGGCTGAGGCAGGAAAATGGCGTGAACCCGGGAGGTGGGGCTTGCAGTGAGCCGAGATTGCACCACTGCACTCCAGCCTGGGTGACAGAGTGGGATTTACAAAACACATCTTTTTTAAAAGATACAACAATTCATTGTCAAAAGAGAAAAGAGCAACACAACCAGAATGTATTGGAACTATCAGACATGTCAAAATACCTATGATTGATTTTTTTTTAATCTAGTGGAAAATGTGGATGACATCTAACAGATGAGAAATTTCCAGCAGACAGATGGGAACCATAAAACAAAGTCTAAAGGAAATAGCAAATTGAAAGACAGATTAGAATGAAGAATTTCTTTAATGGGCTTATTGGCAGACTGGAAATAGAGGAAAGACTCTGCAAACTTAAAGAAAGATCAATAAAAATTATTCAAACATAAAAGAGGAAAGAGTGAGATAATATAATGGTGCATTTAAGAGCCCTGGGACAATATAGGCTAACATGTTTGTAATTGGAATCCCAGAGGAAGATGCAAAAGAAATATTTGAAGAGATAATGGCTGAAAATTTCCCAAAATTAATTTGGAGAACCCCAAGCAGGAAAAATACAGGGAAAACCATATCATAGTCAAACTGCTAAAAACCTAAAAGAAAGTCTTAAAGGCAGTCAGAGAAAAAAGAAATCTTACTCGCTGCTATGATTTAGACATTTGTCCCCTCCAAACTTCACGTTGAAATTTGATCTCCAGTGTTGGAGGTGAGGCCTAAAGGGAGGTGTCTGGTTCATCTTGAACACATTAATGCCCTCTTTGGTGGGTGAGTTCTTACTCTATTAGTTCCTGTGAAAGCCGATTGTTAAAAGGAGCCTGGCACATCCTCCCCCACCCACTCACTCCTGCCCTTCCCCCTCTCTCGCCATGTAATCTTTGTACACGCTAGCTCCCTTTCATCTTCCTCCTTGAGACCCTCACCAGATGCAGATGCCCAATTTTAAACTTTCAAGCCATCAAGCATCACGAGTCAAATAAACCTTGTGTCTTTATAAATTACCCAGCCTCAGACATTCCTTTATAGCAACATAAAATGAACTAAGACACATACTATGGGAAAAAAAGAATGATGGTAGATCATACCAATGATGGTATTCTAGTTTGCTACGCAAACTAGACGATAGGGTGACATATTTAAACTGATGGAAAAAAGAACACTGTCAATCTAGAAATGTATGCCTAATGACAATATATCTTTAAAATGAGGCAAAATAAAGACATTTCAGAAACAAAAGTGAGGGAATTCATAGCCAACAGATCTGCACTATAAAAAAATGTTAAAAAGGCCAGGTGTGGTGGCTCATGCCTGTAATCCCAGCACTTTGGGAGGCCGAGGCAGGCAAATCACGAGGTCCGGAGATCGAAACCATCCTAACATAGTGAAACCCGTCTCTACTAAAAATACAAAAAATTAACCAGGCGTGGTGGCACACGCCTGTACTCCCAGACTGGGGAGGGTGAGGCAGGAAAATCCCTTGAGCCTGGGAGGCGAAGGTTGTAGTGAGCCAAGATCATGCCACCGCACTCCAGCCTGGTGACAGAGCAAGACTCCATCTGAAAAAAAAACTTACAGGAAGTTCTTCAGCAGAAATCTGGATCAACAAAAAGGAATAACAATCACAGAAAATGGTAAAATGTGGGTAAACATAAAATATAATTTTTTAATTGTCTTTATCTCTTTGAAAGATAAGTAACTGTATAAAGCTAAAATAGTAACATATTGTGGGGGTTACAGCTTATATAGAAGTAAAATGAATAACAACAACAGCATAAGGCACAGAAAAGGAAAACGGAAGAATATTATTAAAAGGTTATTATACTATATGTGAAACAGTATATTATTTGAAAGTAGACTGATAAATTAGAAATGCATATCATAAACCCTTAGAGCAACTGCTAAAAAAAAAAGCAAAGAAGTATAAAAAATAATAGTGGAGAAAAAATGGTTTCATTAAAATATAATGATAACTATGTCAACAATGGATGAGTCCAGGCAGTTGAAGAATTTATGGAATTCACTGCATCACACTTGCAACTTTTTTGTAAGTCTGACACTTTTTTCAAAATAAAATGCTTCATTAAAAAGTATTCAATGACAAAAATGACCCGTAAGAAATCTTCAATATTTACCCAATCCCCACAGTGTGCAAAGTCTACAAAAGAAAATACAAAACTACACAAAGGAGAGAAACCATAAGAAATCTATCAGGCTGTTGCTCACATTTGAATTAATAGACCATGAATCTATATCAGAGAACTGTCCAGAAATAACAAAGTTTCTTATTAAGGGACTAGTATATTCCCCAACTCCAGGAGCTAATAATATGGAAACACGAAAAATGGAAGTCCCCCAGCTGGGTTCTATCTTGTGATATCATTAGAATATCCCTACTGTCAGAGGCGTTCGAACCACAGCAACTCCATTTTGAGAGAGGGCTAGGAAAAAGAGGCTGGGACCCGCTGGGCTAAATTCCGAGAAAGTCAGGCATTCCTAGCCTCTACATGTTTGTGGTTAAGGGAACAAATTAATAGTATCCACTAAACAGACCCAGACTTGGGAGTATCCAGATATCCTGATATCTGGAGAACAAAGGCATTCCTAATTTTTCTTCAAAGATGATAATATTGATTCTTGCAAAGTGTAGTAATAAAGAAAATTAATCCTTTATCACAAACCTTTGTAGCAGAGCACATCTCCACATGTATACAAGCACTGTACCTAGGATGGATGCATTCCTCCTCTTACTCTGAGGAACACCCTACTCTGTCCTACGGAGTAGCTGTGCTTTCACTACTTTACTTTCTTAATAAACTTGCTTTTACTTTGCACTATGGACTTGTCCTGAATTCTTTCTTGCACAAGATCCAAGGACCCTCTCTTGGGGTCTGGATCAGGAACGCCTTCCTGTAACCACAGAAGGGACTGTAGTGCAGAAACCCTGACCCAGTGGCTACCTTTGGGTACGTGGTGGTGGTCCTGTAACACTACCACAACGTGGTTTAAAAGTCCTGCACTTCCTGTAGTCCCAGCTACTCAGGAGGCTGATAGAGGAGGACTGCTTAAGCCCAGGAGTTTGGGTCCAGCCTAGGCAGCATAGTGAGACTCAGTATCTAAAAAAACATTAAAATTTTCTTTTAATTAAAAAATAAAAAGTCTTGCACATATCAAAATCTACACATGCCTCAAAGAACATTTACTGAATACTAACCATGAGCTATGCCCTCTGCCAGATGCAAGGGATATAGGGAGAAAAGTGGTACATTAATATCCTGAAACCTAAGAATAAAGACGGCCGGGCATGGTGGCTCACGCCTGTAATCCCAGCACTTTGGGAGGCCGAGGCAGGCAGATCATGAGATCAGGAGTTTGAGACCAGCCTGGCCAACATGGTGAAACCCCATCTCTACTAAAAATACAAAAATTAGCTGGGCATGGTGGTGCACGCCTGTTATCCCAGCTAGTCAGGAGGCTGAGGCAGGAGAATTGCTTGAACCTGGGAGGCGGAGGTTGCAGTGAGCCGAGATCGCGCCACTGCACTCTAGCCTGGCAACAGAGTGAGACTCTATCTAAAAAAAAAATAAAAATTTAAAAAAAAAGAATAAAGACAAAAATATAAAAAGTGGCCCAGAAAATGAATAGATGTTCTAACAAAAGTCCTACATACCAGGTACAGAGGAAGAGAGCCTCAGGGAAGAAGCGGTCAGGGAGGCTCAGAGTCAGGTTTTCAAAGATGAAGAAACTGAAGGAAAGAAGCTGCTGGAAGAATGAAAGGCAAGAATTGAAGATGGCAGACAATAAAGGATGAGCAATGGCCCAACATCATAAAAAAGGCTGGAAGGGACTGACAAGAACACATAAAGGGATTAGCCTTAGGGGGAAAAAAAAAAAAGGTCTGAGAAAGAATGAGGTCTTTGAGGCCTGGCACAGTGGCTCATTCCCAGCACTTTGGGAGGCCAAGGCAGGAGGATTGCTTGAGGCCAGGAGTTCAAGACCAGTCTGGGCCACACAGTGAGGCCCCACTCTACAGAAAAATATTTTTTTTTTTTTAAAGTAGCCAGGCATGTTGGTGCGCACCTGTAGTTCCAGCTACTTTGGAAGCTGAGGTGGGAGGATTACTTGAGCCCAGGAGGTTGAGGCTACAGTGAGCTATGATCATGCCACTGCACTTCAGTCTGGGTGACAGAATGAGACACTGTTTCAAAAAAAATAAGAGGGAGGGGAGGGGAGGGGAGGGGAGGGGAGGGGAGGGGAGGGGAGGCGAGGCGAGGCGAGGCAGGCAAGCAGGCAGGAAGGAAGTCTTTGAAAGAAGTGTCTTTCTGATAAAAAAGAGAAGACAGAATATGGCTACCACTTCAAGTTCCTTATATTCACTGTAAACACCTGCCCGTGTACATAATTTCTTTTATCACAAAGAAATCACACACAAACACACGACCCATCCTTCGCATGCCTTTCTCCTGAAGCCTGGAATAATGTTCCCATTCCTCTCCTCGCCTAGTTAACTCCCACGTGTCCTTCAGATCTCAGCTCAGTCTTCTGCGATCTTCACTCAGCACAGCACACCCTTCCTTAACAACACCTAACAGACCGGATTAACACTTTCCCTTCCCCGAACAGACTGTAAATTCTATGAGAGCACAACCCGTCTCTATTTTAAATTTGTATTACCCTCCAGAACCTGGTGTAATGCACACACATAGCAGACCCTTGAGAAATAGTCATTAAATGAATGAACCAACAAAGGAAACTTAAAACCTGTCTTCTCTATTTTTTATGAGCAACAACTACACACAGTCATACAAAAAAGCAAAAACTATGTTTCATCAAATTACTAAAGATAAAAACTGTCTCAGAAGGTGGCTCACGCCTGTAATCCCAGCACTTTGGGAGGCTGAGGCAGGTGGATCACTTGAGGTCAAGAGTTCAAGACCAGCCTGGCCAAGATGGTGAAACCCCATCTCTACCAAAAATACAAAAAATTAGCCGAGTGTGGTGATGGGTGCCTGTAATCCCAGCTACTTGGGAGGCTGAGGCAGGAGAATCACTTGAACCCAGGAGGTGGAGATTGCAGTGAGCCGAGATCGTGCTACTGCACTCCAGCCTGGGTGACAAAGTCAGACCCTGTCCAAAAAAAAAAAAAAAAAAAGAAGAAGAAGGATACCCTATATGATTCTTAACTAGCAATGTTAATTAACACGAGAAGAGTTATAAGTAACAGACACCCCATGATAATTTCTTAATTAATTTATGTTATGTCTCTCAAAGTGAGAAATACACACAAATGCTAAATCACGATTAACTTTAGAGCTGAATATAGTAAAATGGGAGGCAGCACAGTCTATAGTTTAAGTGTAAAGGCTTAGAATCAGGCTGCCTAGGTTGAAACAGTGGCTCCGTTCTCATCAGCTATGCCTTTGGCAAGTTACCAGACTCTCTGTGGTAGACATTAATGTTTTCCCCTAGCATCCAATCCCTTCTAGCAACAGTATCACTTTTTGTTCAAGAAACTACTCCCTGTCATATATGCTTCAGTTTGGTCCCACGCTAGGCTACAGGATGCAGTTTGTGACCTAGGTTTAAGTGAGTGAGTATACCATTTTCCCTTAAATAGAATTACTGTACCAGCAACGGGAACTTGATCAAAACTGTGACAATCAAAGTCAAATCTAAGACCTTTATCTCAGCTATTAGAGAAACAGAACAGAACTAGAAAATAACTAGGGTTGGAGTTTCTGTGGTCACCTTCAGGCTATGAAGTTAGAGTTAATCCTAAAACAGAGTGATCTCAGAAAGGAAACCAAAAGATAATGTGAAAGCAGGTCCCGGGGACTTGGTCTGAGCCCCTGCATCGATCCTCACCTCTAACTTTTCAGTAAATTTTTGCTTCTGCTTAAGCCAAAACAGTTTTCTATCACTTACATCTAGGACTCCCCACTAATAGATTTTATCAGCTTCAGTTTTCTTATTTGGAAAATGCGGATTCTCTAAGCTTCAGTACCCTCAATCTGTGAAATGGAGGACCCACCTCATTGGTCTGTGGTGAAAATTAACACTTAGCACATAGCATATAACTGACACATCAATAACCCTGCTAGGGTACTTAAAAAAAGAAAGCACTTTCTAAAAAGAATATTTAACTGTATATGAGGTTTTAATTTAAACCTGAGAATTATGTGACTGGGTAATACATCTGAATGTGCAAAAAGAGAATGGCAACAGCCAAAACATAAATAGGAGTAAAAATTGCCACTATCAAGTAATTCAGGCAATAACCAGGAATATAATGAGAGTTACTGCAAACTGTCTCTAGAAATATAATGATGCAAATGCTGAAGAAAAAAAATCTTAAACTAACTACATCACTAATAAAAGTAACAAAAAACAACAAGTAATGAAATAATAAACAATGATACAGAAAAGAAGCAACAGAGAAAATGCAAACCAAAATTAGTTTATTCAAAATATTACTAAAATTGATAAACTTCTAGTAAGACTGATCAAGAAAAAAAAGAGGGAAAAAATTAGCAATGCCAGAAATGAACAAGGATATATAGGGTATATCATAGAACTTAAAGACATTAAAGAAATAAAAAGGGAGTATTACAAATAACTATATGCCAATATATTAAATGAGACAAAATTAACAACTTCATTGAAAAACACAACTAAAACAGACACAAAAGTAAAGAGAAAATTTAAATAGCCCTATATCCTTTTTTAAAATTAAATTTGTAATAAAAAAGAAAAACTTTCCCACAAAGAAAATTTCAGAATGTTGGCTGCAGTTTTTAAAGCACTGTGTCAACCAAACAGAATACCTGAGGGTTAGATGAGGCCCTCAGATCAGCAGTTTTTCCTCTCCACTAGATTTTTAATGAATGGGAGAGAAGTACAGAGAGAGAAATAGTGAAAAAAAGGAGGAGAAGGAAAAGAGTGAATGACAATTTAGGAGATAAAGACAGGGTAAAAGTAAGAGAAAGCAAATAATCTTCGATGTCAGTAAGACAGAGGAATTAATACAATCAACAAAGACTAGATTATTTGCATAATGTTGTGAAATAAGGCAACTTGAAAAATCTATGGGTTAGGTTAGAAATCAATGAACGGGCCGGGTGTGGTGGCTCACACCTGTAATCCCAGCAGTCTGGGAGGCCAAGGCTGTGGATCACCTGAGGTCAGGAGTTCCAGACCAGCCTGGCCAACATGGTGAAACCCCCGTCTCTTACTAAAAATACAAAAAAATTAGCCAGGCATGGTGGCAGGCGCCTATAATCCCAGCTACTCAAGAGGCTGAGGCAGGAGAATCGCTTGAACCCGGGAGACGGAGGTTGCAGTGAGCCGAGATCGTGCCATTGCACTCCAGCCTGGGTGACAAGAGTGAAACTCCATCTCAAAAAAAAAAAAAAAAAAAGCAAACAATGAATGAACGGAAATGTACCACTAAAATAATGTTGATTTTCTTTAAGGCAGAACATTGTTGATTGGTATTCAAGGCAGAACACTGCCTTCTTTGACCTCAGCTAGGAACCTGCATGTTGGGCAACAAAGATTTTTTCACTGCTCTGTGCGTGTCTTTGAATGTCTAAAAGCACTGTGAGTACTGAGTTTGAGGTTACAAATACAGTGGGTTTTAATCTAACCTAAACAAGAAAATGGCAGAAGAGAGTTGTTCAAAAATCTGCCAAGAAAGTAATGATGATAGTACACAAAGTAAACTACAGAATGGTTGAACTAACTGTAATAATAATACATTATTATTTAGATAGTATATTACTGGGTTAATATGTTCTATTACAAATTAAAACATTAGTTCCAAATTTGAAAAACTGCTCCTAAAAGAGCAGGTAGAAAAATTTCCCTGCTATGGACAAATAATACTGCAGTTTCTGAAAACAGAATTGAACCAGGGAGCCAAGGAAACCTAGGGAAAAAAACAAAACAAAACAAAAAAAAAAACAGATAAATCAGCTCTATTTTTGGTGGGTCTGAATTTAACCTACAAAGCTTTCGTTATCATTACTGAAGTATAAATAAAAGATAATCTAAAGAAATATAATTGGTTATCCTTATTCATGGCAGTCATTTCCATAAAATTGCTGCAAACACTGAATTAGTAAATACTGACCCATTGCTCCTTGGAAAAAATACAAAGTTGGGTTCCTGTATGCTGCAAACACTGAATTAGCGAATACTGACCCATTGCTACTAGTAAAAAATACAAAGTTGGGTTCCCATGAGCCCATATATATTGTTGATTCATGAACATTGAACTCACAACCAACAGCTGTAACTCACTATAACTCATGTCTGAATGAAGCCTACCTGACATATATTTTCTCCATAAGGCATATTACAGCTTTCTTGCCACAGCACTTCAGCACTATTCTTGGGGGCCATTTTAAACAGTAAAATAACCAACCAAAAACACAAAAATGTAAAAATTATGGCACTAAACAGACCTCAAAAAAGATACTTTTTTTTTTTTTTGAGATGGAGTTATGCCCTTGTCACCCAGGCTGGAGTGCAGTGGTGTGATCTCGGCTGACTGGAACCTCTGCCTCCCGGGTTCAAGCAATTCTCCTGCTTCAGCCTCCTGAGTAGCTGGGATATGTGCCACCTTGCCCAGCTCATTTTTTGTATTTTCAGTAGAGCTGGAGTGTTGCCATGTTGGGCAGGTTGTTCTCGAACTCGTGACCTCAAGTGATCTGCCTGCCTTGGCCTCCCAAAGTAATGGGATTACAGGCGTGAGCCACCGCGCCTGGTCAAAAAGACACTTTTTTACAGTATAAGAACGAAAACAAGAAGTCAGAACATAGCCTTGTCTAACCTCAGCTAGGAATGTGCACGTTGGGCAACAAAGATATTTTTCACTGCTCTGTGTGTGTCTTTGAATGACTAACAGGCACTGTGAGTACTGAGTTTGAGGTTATGAATACAGTTTAGCAAGTAAGTAAACTTGCAAATATAAAGTCCATGAATAAGGAGGATCAACTATAGTCACAAAAATTTACACTACCATCCTATGAGTAAATTTTAAAAGGTTTGTTGTAAATGAACCTAGAAATCTAAATAAATGTAATGAAATATAACAGGACTAAATACTACTTCTTAGGATCCACTTCACAAGTTTTAAAAAATAGTTATGAAATAAAAAATACAGACCAATTATAAGCCACTTTTGCAGTGGCATCAAGCAGGCCTCTTCAATTTACTAGTATATGACAATCAGCATAAGGAGAAATCAAAATGTGTTCATTTTTAAATAAGTGAAATCCATTAAAATACCATTTGGAGAACCTAAGGTGCTAAATTTTTAGCAACAGAGACACTAGTCCTTTGGCTGTAGTCAACTTTTTTTGAGATACCATTTATTCAAATGGACTGTTACTGAGTATCAAGCCACACTTCCCTCACACTCACTAAGATAAAAGGCTGAACCTTGCTGCCCAAACAATGATTTCACTACTTAATGCATCATTGCTAACACTGATTATACTACAATAAAACATATCATATTACAGTAAAAACAGTCTGATCTAGGCTTGACAGAACTCTCAGATGAGTGATTTAGCTACTTGCTCAACACTTTACATGTTTGTAAATCTTTAGTTCTTGAGAAAGAGAGGGAGAAACAACAATAAGAGAGAAAAATATAAAAGCATGAATTAATGGTAAATTCAAGTTTTTTAAAAAAAGCAGTAATCCCCCTACAAACCCATTTCTTTGGCATTCCAATTAACTACTACTGCATTACAATAATTACATACTTTACAGAAAATGGTGAAAATTGAATGAAAAAATTAGTAACTTGATACACATCTTAGAGATCATTCCAAACTGATGCTCATTTTTTACATCCCACTGTCGGCCAAGTGCTGTTTTTATACCATTATTTTAAGGTATGTGACTAGGCTCAGCACACCTGAACATGAAGCAGAAATGCTGCTACTTATTCAAAAAAAGAAAATAGTCCCCAAAATATTAGCCATAAAAACCCACACCAAATTGTATATTTTCTAAGATTTCCTGAAGAAACTGATTGTGTCTCCCACATCGTGATCAGTTCAATTCAGACCTAATCTAAAAATGGGGCAATTGTCACAAAATGAAGGAATTAGTACTTTAAAAAAGGAAAAAAAAAACATGGCACTATGATACCATGCTTCCCTGTGGCACAGTTTTGATGAAAACTTGGGTCCAAACACTATCTCTAACCTTCAAGACTAAAGTTGGCACACACATTCCCCCTTTAAGAAGCTATCAGTAATATTTTAAATTAGAACAGCTGTGAAGAAAAAGATAATTTTGTTTAGTCATGTTGTCAGGTTCTAACTGAGGTCTGAGGGGAGTGGATGAGCAAGTGGAGGGCAGCTGGAAAAACACTCCAGGAATTGTTGATAGTTTCAACATGGCTTTTCTCTCTCACTGGGTGTGAGCAAGCTGTATGTACAGCGTATGTACGGCAATTATACTTTTTACAGACAATAGTGACTCAGAGCCAAGCACAAACTCACGACATGGTTACATAATGTGCGAGGTTATGTGCCTGCGCTCCAAACCCGCTGAGTCATGCTGCGCAGAAAGGCCACCTCGGCCTACTCCTGACTAAAGCACAGCCATTTCCCTTACACATGTATTTTTAGTTTCATTGGGATCACGCTAGAAGTTACCAGTAATCTGTTTGTCTCACATTCCTCCTATTATTCCAAGACCTTTGTCAACATCCTGGTTCACCTCTTGTTATCATCTGAACTTCTGTAAGAAGATAAATGCTTTCCTTATCCCATTTCAATTCACCACACCTACCACCAGATTAATCTTTCCAAGGCATACTCTTATAACACTGTCCCCACATTCAAATCCCTTCAAGAGTACACACTACCATCTATATGAGGAACACATTTCCCAGTCTGGCTTTCAAGGTTGTCCACCATCTGACCTAACATACCTTTCCAGCCTTCCTTCTTATAATTCTCCAACAATTAACCTAAGCTCCAGAACACCTCAAACTTTCCTGTGTTTGTACCTTTGTTCAGGCCTTTCCTTCCACCTGAGTGCACTTTCTCATTTCCTGTTGAAATCCTGTCTACTGCTTCAAGGCTTATCTCTACCACAAAAGCATCCCTGATTTTCCTAACTCATGTGTCTCCCTTCCAACAGTCTGATATCACTTATACTTTGTAGCCCTCTTAAGGTGCTTCACTCTGCCTGCTAACAGTCATTTATCCTTCCTCCATCAGCAGAGTCTAAACTGAGTGTTTCTTGATAAAATAAAAGACCAAACTCTGTCAAAAAGATTTAAAAAAAGACACACCTTATTTCTACAAAGAGGGGAAAACATCTTACTACTGATAGAGTAGAACATGTTCCCCAGCAGAAACCTCTAAAAAACTCATGGCCAGTTATGGTAGTTCATGCCTGTAATCCCAGCACTTTGGGGGGCTGAGGCAGGAGGACTGCTTGAGACCTGGAATTCAAGACCAGCCTGGGCAACAGGGCAAGACCCTATCTCTAGAAAAATATAAAAAATAAATAGCTGGGCATGGTGGTGCACACTTGTCATCCTAGCTACTTAGGTGGGTGAGGCAGGAGGATTACTTGAGCCCAGGAGGTCAAGGATGCAGTGAGCCAAGATTGAGCCACTGCACTCCAGCCTAGGGCACAAAGCGAGATCCTGTCTCCTTTAAAAAAAAAAAAAAAAAAAAATCATGATTAAATCAACAACCTTACCAGACGAGGTGCTATACATTCAAATCATTACAAGGGATATGGAACCGGGAGAAGTGTAGAGGTTAAGTATCCCAAATTCATAAATCTGAAATGCTCCAAAATCTGAAACTTTTTGAGCTTCAATATATTTAACAGAAACACTCAATGGAGCATTTTAAATTTCCGGTCTTTGGATTTGGGATGCTCAACCAGTAAGTATATAACGCAAATATTCCAAAATTTGAAAAAATCCCAAATTCAAAATACTTCTGATCCCAAGCATTTTGGATAAGGGATACTCAACCTGTATTACTTTTCAAACACAGCAATCCAGTCCCTTGTCCCCATCAACACATCATATGAATAATAAAGTCTAACTATTCTAATAATGCCTCTATTATCTAATATCACTAGGATATGAAGGGTTCACATAATCGAGTTTTCTGAAGAAGTGGTTTCCTAGTGCAGAAACAGAACTCAGGCATGCCTGCAGCCTGGGCCAGCTGAAAGGTGTTCTTGGAAAACTAATCTTGACTTCACCCTATCTAGCAGAAAACACTCAGGCACAATGGGGAAGTCATTTTGTACCAGTTATTTGCAGCTGGTAAACAGGTAGGGCGCATGAAGGAAGGATAAAGAGGGTGGCAAAAACCCTATAAAATGTCAAAAGGATCTTTTTGCACCTGCCAGAATCCTCATTCCAGATTGCTGGTACCATTCACTTTTGTATGTCTCTGAAGAACTTTGGGGAGCTGAACACCTGTTACGTCTCAATACAAACTATGTCATCACCTGCTGGGAGTTTCCATACCCTTTGCCACTGAAAATTTCACACTCTAATTGTGTCTGTTATGGGTTGAACTGTGTCCACTCCCAGATTCATAGGTTGAAGTCCTAACCATCAGTAGCTCAGAATATGACCTTATTTGGACATAGGGTTGTTACAGATGCAAAATTAGATGAGGTCATACTGAAGTAGGGGAGGTCCCTAATTGAGTACGACTAGTGTCCACATAAAAACAGAAAATCTGACCACAGACAAGCACATAGGGAATATGCCATGTGAAGATGAAGTCAGATATTAGGGTAATGTTCTATAAGCCAAGGAACTCCAAAGATTGCCAGCAAACCACCAGAAGCTAGGCGAGAGGCATGGAACACATTGTCACTCAGTCCTCAGAAGGAACCAACCCTGCTGACACCCTAATCACAGACTTCTAGCCATCAAAACTAGGAGACAAATTTCTGTTGTTTCAGCCATCTAGTTTGTGGTCCTTTGTTATGGCATCCATAGGAAATTAATACAGCATTTATTGGTGTTGATATCTGTTGATATCACCAATCCACTGTGAAAACCACCAGACACCTCTTTAAGTGACCGTATTTCTTAAAAGTAAGTGTTACACTCACTGAACAAATACAAGTCAATGGCCTCTATGTGCCAGCCACTAAGGACAGAGCAGTAAGACCGACAATGTCCCTGCCCTCATATAGGTTATAGTGTAGTCAGGATAACTGACAACAAACCAAAATTACACAATGATAAAATTACAATTGCATTAAGAACAAAAATGATATATTTCCCTTCCTCTCTACACAGATGGTAAACACAGTTAACCATGTATGGAGCCTCATGGTATAGTTGGATGCCTTTCGTTTTTATTTTTGTTCCCCTACTAGATGTCAGGTTGTTGGCTACCACAAAGTCAGCTTTTACCAGCTACCTTCTTGTCTGTCTGCTCACCTCCTCCAATACATTTATATCTAATTTGGAGTTTCTAATGCACTCTGAGCTAAACAAAATCAAGTAACTAATATCGCTAAGAAACATATACCATGTAATGAAAATGGCTGCAAGTGAAAACTGAAGATTTGGCTTTAATGCAGGACTTTCAGGTTTACTTTAGATTCTCAGAGATTTTTTTTCCAACAGAATTCTGTTATAAGGCTCTGAGACAGAAAGTTATTGCTATATAAACCGGATTTTACCAAATAATTTTGTACTATATCGTCTGGCAAATGCTTGTTTCCTTTCAAAAGAAATGCAGTAAAAGGAAGCAAGAAAAACTTTTTCATCAGAAGTTCACTGTTTTCTGCATCAGAATATAATGGTTACTTAAGGAAGAAATACTATCCAAAGTCAGAATTATATAAGTTATTGTCAAGCACAAGGCAGATTTTTGTTAAATAATTGTCAATTGTTTAAAATAACATGACTATGAGGTTATATAACATCATAATTGGAAAGTTCAGGCAACATTTTTTGAAGGACTTAATAAATACCACCTACCTCTTATGCATATCCAACAATCATCTTTTTTGTTGTGTTTCTTAAGTTCTTCTTCAGTTACTTCAATTAACCTGCCTTTTAATCCCGTTAGATCCTTTCCACTTTTGGTCAGTCGAATCCAATCCATAAGGCTTCTGCCCTGTTTTAAAGGTACCTAAAAATGGAAAAAGGAAGAATTCAATCTAGCTTCTTCATTACTTTTAATTCCATTTTAAAAGATAATAAAACTCAAATCTAACAATTCTATAAATCCTTTTACAGCTTTAAGAGGCTGTCAACATCGTTTGTGCTATATTTGAATTATAAAAGGCAGGGCTTAGAAATCCTACCACACAAATTTTCACCATATTGATGTCACAGTACAGTAGTCCATCGGTATTCGTGGGCGACTGGTCCCAGGACTTCCCCCTACCCTATACCAAAATCCAGGATGCTCAAGTGTCTCATATAAAATAGCAAAGTACTGACATACAACCTATGAACATCCTCCCATATACTTTAAATAATCTCTAGATTACTAATAATACCTAAAGCAATGTAAATGCCATGTATATGGTTGTTGTATTGTATTGTTTTATAATTCTTATTTTTTTACTGTTGTATTGTTATTTTTAATTTTTTTCCCCAAATATTTTTGATCCAAAGTTGGTTGAGTCCTTGGACGCGGAACCCAGGGCAACACAGGGCTGACCATATAACAGGAATGGTATTGAACCAGAAACTAGAAAAGAGGTTCTGGTCCCAGCTCTGACATTAATATGTTACAGTCACCAGTTTGGACCAAAATTTCTTCACCTTAAAAATCAAAAGAAATTTGACAGAAGAAAAGGTAAAGAGACAATTAACTATAGTTGATTTTCTGGACAAGATAAACAGACTATTAGAAATCATTAGATAGCAATCTTATCTAAGAATCCATTGAGTAACAAAGTTTATCAAATAATGGAAAATAAAACTTGTAACACTGTAGGGAAGGGGTGGCAAACTATGGCCTGCACCTGTTTCTATACAGCCCTTGAGCAAAGAATCATCTTCACATGTGGTGGTGAAGAGCCTGAAACCTTATGAGGCTCTCAAAGCCAAAAATACCACCTGGCCCTTTGCAGAAAAAAAATTGCCAACCCTTGCCTAGGGAACTTGGTAACAGGATGGTTTGGGTTTTTATTTTGTTTTGTTTTATAAAACACATTTTCAAAGTTTTCAGATGAGAAGTATTTTTAGTACTTTGACCAGAACATTTTCAAGATATCTCTATGGAACTAAGCTTGCCTGACTAATTTGTAACGTAGTAACAGAAGAATGTTTAATGTAAAAGCAGACACATTCAAGGATGTTTACATATCTCACTTTCCTGAATCATACCTATTTTAGACATCCTTTTACTCCCAAAGTAACAAGTTAATAGGTCTGTGGTGCCTTTCACATTCCATCCTGTCAATCTACATCATTCCATTCTGGCTATCACTGAAACTCTAGGTCTCTTGATCCCAATAAATGAAGTGTGAGAAAATGACCTTTCCCATCCCAAACTAAAATCACTCACCTCTCTCCATTCCATAATCCACAGGAGAGTTAAAGCAATCTTTCGGAAATGCAAATCTAATCACAGGCTCTCCCTCCTTCAGTGGCTCCTCAGGTCACCTTATAACAACGTCTCTAAATTCCCTAGGGATTTACCAGGTCTTCACAATCAGGTCTCAGTTGACCGTACTAGCTCCATGTTCTAACTTTTGCTCCTTTCGATTATATACTTTGGCCAAATGGGAACTGATTATTTGATTCCTTTATTGCTGTCAAGTCCTTGCTTATGGTAGTGTTGCTTTCCCTGCATGGATCAACCTCACTTTAACTCCCATTAATTCCTCTGGAAGGCTTCTCTGATCCTCAACTCCTTAGTGGTCATAACACCCTGTTGTACTACTTATGACGTTATAACTGAATGTTCACTACTTCATGCAACCTATGAGACTAAACACCTTGAAATCAGAGAGCACAAACTCCAGCATACGGTAGGTTCTCAGTATTTGTTTACTAGTATTAATAGAAACAATAAGTATCACATGTTGAGTGCATATTCTGTGTCACACTCAAATCTGTGAGATCTGAATCAAAGCCTCAGGACAAGTAGCATTTACTGGGTGCTTACCAAGGCTGTGCTAAGAGAAACATTATCTCATGGAATCCTATGAACAATCCTATAAAATGGGTACTGTTATTCTCATTTACATCTGAGGAAACAGACTCAAAGAGATTAACTGGCAGATATGGTAAAAGAATCTAGGTCTTTCTCACTTCAAAATCTGTGCCTTTAAAAAATTACAATAAGTCTTCACTTAAGCTGGTCACTAGGTGCTTGGAAACTAAACTATGTACAACGAAACTAATTTACCGTGGGTTAATTGACATAAACAAAAGTTCCTGCAGCATATTTCTGGTCACAAAAACATCATCAGACTTCTAAATAAAGACCAAAATACTTCTAATATTAAACACTGAAAGAAATGTTAGCTATATATACATTTAAGAAAGATTAATTAAAAAACAAGTAAGATAATTATTTACCCAATTATTCCAGTTCAATGTCACTGGTAGTCAGAGCCTATCCCAGTAGCTGAGGGCACAAGGCAGGAACCGACCCCGGACAGGATGCCACCCTATGGCAAGGCACACTCATACACACCCAATATTCACGCAGACTGGGACCATTTAGACACACCAATTAACCTAACTTGCATGTCTTTGGGCTGTAGCAGGAAACCAGAGTACCCAGAGAAAACCCACGCAGACACAGAGCGTGCAAACTCCAAAGACAGTGGCCCCGGCCGAAACGAATTTTTTTTTTCTCATCAATATTATAACTAAATGCTGTTGAATGAAACAACACTATTTGAGAACCTTTTGTATAATATACAACCTTCCCAACTAGGTTCTATTTTCTCAACCTCTACCCATTTCATCCAAACCTGACTCAGTTTTTACATTCTCAGCATCATCTTGTTTCACAAAGAAAAGAGGAAAAAGAGTGGAGTCTGAGTTTTCCTTAGAATTGCACAATAATCTTATTTTGTTCTCTTTTTGGACCAAAGACCCACCTTTGCCATCGCCCCCTGTGTGACTTTTTGTCTTTGCTTCTAAGTTTTCTCCTTTAAATGGATGCTAAGAACACAGCTGGTATTTTTCACGAAGAAGGGCAGCAACTCATATTCTAATTCAGAGATTCTCTCTGGAAAGACTATGTTATTCAGTCAAGTATTTAGCTTCAAGAAATAGGTCAAAAAGCAGTGAGAAAAATATACATGATTGGATGGCTAGATGATTGATATATCAATCAGTAAATGAAATTTCACAACAGAACCACAACACAAGCCTACACAATTTAGGGCAACATTTCTTAGCCAGTTTCCTTTTCTGTGAAAGAGACAATAAAAGCTTTCACTTCACAGGATAATTGTGAAGATCAAAGTTAATACATGTAAAGCACTGAGAATATACACGGCCACCCGTAAGTACTTAAGAAATCTCTGGAAAGCTAATGAAAACTACAGATCCCTGAACCTATATTCATTCTGAACTAGAATCAGAACGCCAGGTCGAAGTGGAGAAAAATAAGAAAATCGATTAAGGGTTCCACATGATGCTAAGACTCAAGAGTTAACCGAGTGGCCCAAGTAAGTGGAAGTGTCACAAACGAAAGATAAAGATATGGTTACAGAATGAGGAACTAACAAATAGGAACAAACAACATTCGCAAAAGAACAAAGAACACAATTTTTATTGAATTTTGCAAATATGAAATATATCCGTACAGTATTCCACCTGTTGCTAACAGCAACTGTGCTCAACAAAAACTCCAGAGTATTATATTTGCTTCGAAGTTAGCAAGTGATACTAGTAGAAAAGGCAATAACAGAACAATCAGGTACCAGGGGAAGAAAGAAAGGCAGTGTGACTTGGATAGTGTCTGTAAACGTGACCCAGCTCCCCAGCGCCAGAAGTCCCCATCCTTGCACCGACGGTCACTGTCGCCACCGCCAAGCCTTTCCCTCCTGCGAGGGAACCCACATTGAGTGATGTGGTACAACTCCTTCAGGAAGTGAAGAACAAAAGACCAGGGAGGAGATGAGGTTGAGGGAAGGAGGCTGATACCGAGCGCCTACAATCCCGCAAGCACAGTGCCTGGCTCTGTCATATAAATTTAAATCGCGGGAAAGGACTTGGAGGAAGGGAACGGATAGAGCGGGATGAAGGACCACAAAGAAGAGGGGCTACTAGGGGAAAGGGAGGGAGGTAAGGAGAGTTTAGGGACTGTAGACAGAGTGGAATCAGAAAGAGGTTTCCGGCAAGGACAGCAGGGAACGACAGCTCAGAGAGGGGAGCAGGAGCTGGGAGTTGGGGCGGAAGAAGAGAACACACTGCCAAAGCTCGAAACGCAGCGACGGGAGAGACTCACGGAGCCACCCGCTTACCTTGCTACGCCCCCCGGAGGCGACACGCTGCTGCGACCTGGGGGCCGGGAAAGACTGGGAAGGGACGTTCAGCATCTTCAAACCCCGGCCCCGGGCCCTGCCCGGGGATGGCCGCCGGACGGGATAGCACCTCCAGCTCCGGCTCTGTGGCCGGGCAGAGGCCAAGCCCCCGACCCACTTCCGGGGTCGCCAGGGGTGAGACGCGTTCTGACGCAACACGTCCGCGGTGGGCGGAGCCAACGGGACGGAGGGAGGGCCGGCAGGAAGGAAGTACGCATGCTCAGCTAGTTCCGCGTCCCGAACTTCAGCACCGGAGCATGGTGACAGCTATTCCGTGGAAAGATGAGAGAGTGAAGCTGTTCCTTGGCCTTGGTGCTGACCGAATCTGGGAACAAATTCTTAGTCTTGTTAACCCGGAACAGCAATGTCTGTTCATTGTGAAGCAGTACCATCACACTACTGGAAATATGGACTAAAACACACTACTGGAAATATGGACTAAAACGAATTTTAGTTTCTCTGATTCTTTCCTGTAAGGCACTAGGCTGTACTGGAAAGAGCATCTCACACCTTCAAGAGCAAAAATATCAAATGTCAACAGCCACTACTGCGGGGTAAGAAGAAAACCTCAGCTTTAAGCATCCTTAAACCTCAACTTTAAGCATGCTGAGGGCTAATGAATGCGCGAAAGACGTTAGTAAAGTCTCCTTCTGCTCTATTCACCCACTCACAAATTCTCCCTCCTTATGTAACTTCCTGTCTTCCCTGGGAATTGTGTACTGATGCAGCTCACCTCCAGCCGTGGTGATGAAGCAACGTTTAAAAGTCAGATTTGGTTTGCATGCCATCCCTGCACTTAATGACTAAGCCGTCTTATGCAAGTTACTTTAGTATCTCAAAGTCTCATTTTCTCCATCTGCATAATGGGTTTATTAAAGATTAAAGGATCGTATGTAAACTACATACTGCAGTGCCTGGTTAATATTAGGTACTGAATAAGTGGCAGTGGCTGTTTGTGCTATTCCAACATATTAATGGGAAAATGACAAACACTGTGCAGGTAAACACCAGGCTCTAATGCTCAAAATCTGATGTTTTTTGTTTGTTTGGTTGTTTTGTGTCCCTTGGGGAACACATAGATCTTGAGAGTAGAATCCAATAAGGGAGAAAGTTTTCAGGAGAAGAAACAGTTCTAAATAATCCTCCCCATCCTCCTTCAATTACCAACTTTTCCTAACTCTGAACATATTGTCATGCTTTAAACTTTCTCTGTTTAACTACTTAGTTCTTAAAGTGCCTAAAAAATCAAGGCTATGTTTGCAGAATCAGAAGAAAAAGTGTGTGACTATATGTGGCCATTCAAAAAAGGTAGCCACCTATGACATTCACCTCTATCATTTTTATTTGCAATTGAAATGCTTATTATGAGAAGACTGAATTTGAGCTAAAAGAACATCATGACTATAATTAACTGTATTACTTTGACCTTGCAAATTGCTTCTGTGTTCTCGCTCATTAAATGATGACATATTCTTCTAGAGTCTACATAAGAAAAAGTAATCACTGAGACTTATTTCACTTCTCATGAGAAAACATTTAGATAAGAAGATCAAAAGCAGAGAACCAGAGCGAGGAAAAGTTAATATTGTTGAAGAATGTTCCATACCTTCCAAATTTCTTAGCTCCCCTTTGTACAGAAATGGAAGATACTATCAACTTCTGGCCTTTAGACCCCACTTTTTTAGACTCCATATCAATCACTCAAATTTAAACGTTTTGTTTTAATTCTAGGGATCCCTCAATGTAGTACATTAAGTATTAAACATCCATACTATTTTACTACTGGATTTAAGGACTGAAGAGGAGTATTAAAATAAGAGTTACTTTGCTCATCATTTATTTAAAATATCTATAACTTAAAAGCCCTAAGATTGATTCCCTTTTTCAATTAGAGGAAATGATTTAATGTGTTTTTCTCCATCTGCTAAGAAACCTTTACTAATAAATGAGTGATTTCTAACATAAGGCTATTTTCTTCATTATCTAATAAGATAATATTAATCTGTAACTACAACATCCAACTGGCATCAGTAGGAAATAGCAGATGTTAAAATAGCAGATTCAGTCTTGAGAATTAAATACTGTCATTCTTTGCAAAATTATAACTAAATATAAATTTGCAATTTAACAGAGAAAAATTTATTCTTTGTAAGCCCCAAATATTTATAATACAATCAAGACATTTGTAGATGGCACCTGTTTTAGATTCCAACATTCAATTCTAGTGTAGAGATAAAGAAAAGGCCAAATACCAGAATAATTACAAAATATTTCATTTTATTAATAATTTATATACAAATAAATTAGTTTAAAATAATTATGATACATTTGTACACTAAATTTAAACCCTACGAGCTTTGGATATAATCAAAAGTAGCTAATCACATTAATTTTCACAGGTCAGCTCCTCAATTTCATCTTCGCTATCAGAATCTTCATAAAATGAAATTGTGGCTTGAATTGGAAAATTTTTCAGAAGAGCTTCTGCTTCTTGATATAAGTAATCATAACATTTTGATTTTGGCCAAAATAGTCTGAAAGAAGCAGACAACATGTTTTATTTTTTCACATTCAGAATCTTTAAACTCATGAAATGGTCAAATTTCAAGAGCTCCATATATTTAACAATTGACTTATACATTTGGATATAGCCTTAAGATATAGAGTTAAAATATGCTACTATCGCAGCTTTCATGGAATCTACTTGCCCAAGTATCAATAACTGTTTGATTATTTTAAATCTTTATTGAAGCTGTAAATTGGATCAAACAAATTCACACTAAACCCTGGATAAGCACAAGATCAATGTTTACCTTACTTTGTACATTATGGATATATTTATTCTTATAATACATAGAAGATTTGTCTCCCAGTTTCTAAATTCCTTTGGAAAAAATGAATTGAGTTCTACCACTACATTAAAAACTTTAATGATAGCCAGCTTTATAAAGATGACAAAATATGCACCTTACAGAAAGGTGGAAATCACCTATTATCTTACTTAAAACTCACAGATTTAACTCTTATAGAAGTAGACAATGTAAGTTTAAAAATGTATAAAAACCAGTATTTTAAAATTTTTGTCTATGGACTCACAACTTGAGGCATAGAAAGACTACTTCTGACCTCAACTTTGATTCTATCTGCCTGTCTTCTCCCCATTCAACTAAATTTGTGAATATCATATGAAATATTGAGAAATTATATATGTTTTATATAAATAACTGGCATGTAAGTATGATTACCTCAGAATTTCAAAAATCTGACAAATACTAATCTTGCCTTCTGGTCTTCATCAAGGAAAAGAAAGAGGAGAGATAAGGCTGAATCACCAAGTACAGTGCAGTCATTTTAGTGTAGGGTAAACAGCCCATGTATCCATACAATGGAGTCATTCCAACAAATGGAAGATTACATTATGTTCAGTATGCTTCACTTTAAAAGGCAGAAAAACAAACAATGCAGTTTATAAATGTTTCCAGCAAACTCATTAAAAAGTTTCTATTTTTGATGCTTAAACAAGTAACTATCAATTATTCAGTCATTCAATAAATATTTTAGTGATCCCTTGTTTCAACATAATTCACAATTTAAAGACGAATAAATCATGGTCCCTACCCTCAAAAAGTTGACAGCTGAATAAAAAGAATAAAACACACTATATTAGTCAAGATATAAATGAATAAAAATAAAATATAAGAGAAGCACAATTAAATTGTAACCGTACTACAGAAAAGAAAGGAATTTCTTATATAAGAAACAATTTATTTCCTAATGGATAACTGGAACTGGCAAACCCAAAGAATGCTGTTTAGTCCTTATGATACTCTGTCCAGAATTTCTCACTGTGGTCCATTTTTCTCCCAGGGCCCACATACTTTTCTGAGTTTCTTCCTGTTCTGATTCTTCTCAGTCTCCTATGTGGACCTGTCTTTCTCTGTGTACTGGTGAGATGCTGGCCTTCCCTCAGGTTTTCATTGAGAACATCAGCCCTCCCTCTAAACAAACTAGGATGACCTGGCCCACTGTCATGATTTCCCCACCCTACATTTACCATGGACTCCCAAGTCTGTATTTCCACTTAAGATCTTGACTCTGGGCCCCTAACTTACGTATGCAGCTCTCTACAGGATATCACTCTTTGGATGCCCCATAGGCACATTAAATATGATAAGTGGAAAACTTGACTCATGGTCTCACCTCCCAAATCTGTTTTTGGCCCTAATTTACATTCTTTTAGTACAGCATTCACCTGCTGACCAGCCACAAACTTAGGAACCATTCTGGCCTTTTACCTCTTCTTCATCTACCATATCCAATACATTATAAAGCCTAATCTACTTTGTCATCCAAGTATTTCCTAGATTCACCCAGTCTCACCCTCACTTCCACTGTCTTACAATGGCTCATCATTATTTCTTGCCTGAAAAATTGCAGAACTTCCAGTTTTACTTTTGATGTCCTGACTAAGCCTATTTAACATATAACCCCCAGGACTACCTTCGGAATAAAGCCCATGGGTTCCCAACACTACATACAGTATCAGGACAAAACTGTACACGAGTGTGCAAGATTTGGCCTCTGATTACCCTAAAATGACCACAACTTCACACACCTAAACTCCTTGGAGTTCCCACAAGGAGCCACACCGTTTCATGACCCTGCTTCTCTTTTCCAGTGCTATTTATTTTGCTCCCACTTCCCATTCATCTGACTAACTTTTCCAAGACTCAACCAGGTAATCACAACTTATACACTTCTCTGACCCTTTCCCCTACCACTGACAGATTTAGGCACTTCGTGCCCTGCCCATACTTATAAAACTAACCAAACTAAACTGCATTACAACACTTGCCATGTGCTGTGACTGCTTTCTCCTGTGTCCTTCACCAGTGCTAGTACATGGTAGGAAATTAGATGTAATGACTTCTGTGTGCTATTTATGACCACGGGCACTTTACAAACATCATTCAGCTCTGCATTTAACAGCTCTCGGAGGCAGGAAAACTGCAGAATTATTAACATTTCACCTGAATAAAAGTGACACAGCATCTTAGATAAAGGCTGACTTCCTGTGGCTAGGAACAGTAAACTAGCTCTGCATGTTAAATAACTTTTGACCCTTTCTATAACCATCCTCAGTAATCTTTAGGATTTTCATTACATTTCTATTTTTTCCTACTCGGCAAACTTGATTTGCTGTAAGACTGTAACTGTTAATCCCATTCTTCCTTCCAGATTGTAAGACAAAAGCAGCATACACACTCTGCCTGATGTGAAGTCCATTTCATTCGAACCCTTTAGGATTTAAAAACAAAAACTGTTTTGCCAGCACAAGATGTCACCGCTCTTTTACCGTATCATCCCCTTTCCCTCTTCATAATATATTCCTCAAGTTCACTGAATATATATTGATCAATAGTCCCTTTACATGAGACCGTGAACCCCTACCTTTTTCAATTTGATGAGTGAGAAGATAAGTAACCTTGAAGCCAGATTTTCAGAGAGAGAGAGAGAGAGAGACTGCAGGACCAGCTGCGGAGCTGGGCTGCGCGATGCCCCTGGCTCCTCCCTGGGGCTGGAGGAGCGGGAGACCTTCGGCGAGGCCTGTCACTCACCTGACTGGGTGCCTGAATTGGGAAAGCTTTCCTGAGGCTGCGGTCATTCCAGGGCCATCGGGCATCTGGAGAGGAAAGGAAGTGAATCCAGTTATCACCCACCTCCTTCTAGAAAGTGGAAACGTGCACGACCCAGTGCTCCTCGTGCCCGCTGGGAATGGAACCCCAGGGCTCTCAGCAGCCTCGCTCCCGGCCGGGTGCCTGTGGCCCATTGCTCCAGAGGACACATCCGCCGCGTCGGCACCTCTATGGCCACCGGCAGGCGGGATGTAAAGCGAGAGGCAGGACCGGTGTCTCGCATGTCTCTCTCAGGCCCTGCGTCCCGAGAGCCCTGGTCGATCTTCTGCACCCTTGGGAGGCGCGGCCTGAGACGCGTGGCTCACTCACCGCCTCCGCGGCGTGGTTCGGCGTGTCCTCTTCTTTCTCGCCGCCGCCGTCCACCCAGGGTCTCCAGAAGCCTGCGTGTCTGCGGGATGGGGAGCGCAAGGCGCGCAGAGGAGACGTGAGCCCAGACCCGGGAGAATCCGCCGAAGCCGAGCGCTGGCACCGGGGAGTGGGGGATGGAGAGGTGGAGGGGAGGAGCTGGGGAGGCGCAGGCGGGAGAGACGGGGGAAGCTGGGAGGCGCAGAGCAGCGCCGAGAAGCCTACCCGGAGTCCGCGCCCGCGCGCCGCGTGGGGCCGTCGGTGGCCGTGCCCTCCGCGCCTCCTGCTGTCTCCATGACGCCGCAGAGCTGGGCGGAAGGCCGCTGCCAGCTCGCGGGCAACCTTGGCCAGTTCCAGTAGGTCCGAGACCCGAGCTTTATATAGTCCTGGAGGCCTGCTGCACATTGAGAGGTTCGCTGCCTCTCCGCCCCTCTCCCCTGCCAGCCGCATAAACAAAAAGGCTGCGCGTGAAGGCGCACCGGGCTGAGCCCCGGGTGTGAACGCGTGCAACCCCCAAATGGCCCGGGACAGGGTTTTGTCCAGCGAATGTTAATCGCCCTTCGACACATGGCTGCGGTGAAAAACAACATTCGCCTGAGCAGCCAATTTCCATGTGAAGAGGCCAGGAGGAGATGGAATTAAGCGAGTCTACACGTTTTGTGTATTTCTGCAAAAAGGCCAAGTGACTGGTTAATTGCTTGAATCGCTGGAGACTCAGGACTTGGCCTGGGGCAAATCAACTGGTTCTGCATCCCCTGTTCTAAAAGCTGGGGTGCAGACTAGAATTCAAAGGAATAAACTTCATTCCTCTTCCTGGAACAATTTTTTTAAAAATGGGTGAATGGATGGACTCCTTAAGAAACGAATGTCGGTTTTTAAAAAATGTATTGATAAACTAGGTTCATACTCCAGCCTGTTGTTATTTGAAGATAATAGAAAATTATTGGCAACAAGAGGTAATTGTAAAAGATTCGCTGTTCTGGCTAAGAGAGCCAGAGACTGGAGTCATGTGATTTGGGCATATCACTCTAAATTATCTTCTCGTGTCTTTTGTGATTTTCCCCAATATTTTATCAGTATCCTCCTACAATAACTTTTGAGTTCGTCTATACACCTCTGTCACTACTTGGTATTTTGTCCTTCAATGGTAATTAGAAAACTCTTTTTTGAGGGCAGTGTTGTGGCATGATAATGAAATCTTGAAAAGTTATGATATGAGACAAGTTAATCAAATGTCTGCACCCCTGTTTCTCTGATTTGAGTTACCCCTCAGTTATCTACCACTAAACTGTAAAAAGTGTTATGCATCGAGGGAAAGATGATATATAAATGTTATTAATTTTTTTCAAAATGTTTTAAATAATAAAACTGGACTTTCTCTTAAAATTTTAGACAAAAATCTTGATTGTAAATTATAGTTGTCTCTGCTAGTCATTCAGCTACTGCATAGGAAAATAATTTAATTATTAATAGTAGCTAAGAGCCTATAATGATCTACCTGCCAGGAAGGTGAGATTTGGGTTGCTTCTGATAAGAAAATCAGTAAGGATAGATACCTAATGCATGTCTGCATCCCCTACAGTTATTGCTAGGCTAAATAAAATAAAGCTTATAGAATGCGTTTTGCAGTGCCTGACATATAGTAAGCCTTCAACAGATTTTAAGCTACGTAAAAAAATATAAGGCCTTAACAGATGTTATCCTTTCTGATAAAAGGGCTTATTATTTCCGTTCCATAATGTAAACTAGTTAAATCATTGTGGAAGATGGTGTGGTGATTCCTCAAAGACCTAGAACCAGAAATACCATTTGACCTAGCAATCCCATTACTAGGTATATAAGCAAAGGAATATCAATCATTATTTTACAAAGATGCATGCATAATGTTTGTATGCATATGTTCATTGCAGCACTATTTGCAATAGCAAAGATGGAATCAACTCAAATGCCCATCAGTAATAGACTGGATAAAGAAAACGTGGTACATACACAACATGAACTACTATGCAGCCATAAAAAGGAACAAGATCATGGCCTTTTCAAAGACATGGATGGAGCCGGAAGCCTTATCCTCAGCAAACTAACGCAGGAACATAAAACCAAACACTGCATGTTCTCACTTATAAGTGGGAGCTGAATAATGAGAACACCTGGACACAGGGAGGGGAAAAACACACTGGGCCTGTCAGTGGGTAGGGTGGTGTGTCTGGAATTGGTGGGTTCTTGGTCTCACTGACTTCAAGAATGAAGCCACGGACCCTCGCGGTGAGTGCTACAGCTCTTAAGGTGGCGCGTCTGGAGTTTGTTCCTTCCGATGTTCGGATGTGTTCGGAGTTTCTTCCTTCTGGGGGGTTCGTGGTCTCGCTGGCTCAGGAGTGAAGCTGCAGACCTTCGCGGTGAGTGTTACAGCTCATAAAAGCAGTGTGGACCCAAAGAGTGAGCAGTAGCAAGATTTATTGCAAAGAGCGAAAGAACAAAGCTTCCACAGTGTGGAAGGGGACCCCAGCGGGTTGCCACTGCTGGCTCAGGCAGCCTGCTTTTATTCTCTTATCTGGCCCCACCCACATCCTGCTGATTGGTAGAGCCGAGTGGTCTGTTTTGACAGGGCGCTGATTGGTGCATTTACAATTCCTGAGCTAGATATAAAGGTTCTCCACATCCCCATCAGATCAGTTACATACGGAGTATCCACACAAAGGTTCTCCAAGGCCCCACCAGAGCAGCTAGATATAGTGTGTCTATTGGTGCATTCACAAACCCTGAGCTGGACACAGGGTGCTGATTGGTGTGTTTACGAACCTTGAGCTAGATACAGAGTGCCGATTGGTGTATTTCCAATCCCTGAGCTAGACATAAAGGTTCTTAAAGGCCCCACCAGAGCAGCTAGATACAGAGTGTCCACTGGTGCATTCACAGAGCCTGAGCTAGACACAGGGTGCTGACTGGTGTATTTACAATCCCTGAGCTAGACATAAAGGTTCTCCACATCTCCACCAGACTCAGGAGCCCAGCTGGCTTCACCCAGTGGATCCCACACTGGGGCTGCTGGTGGAGCTGCCTGCCAGTCCCTCGCCCTGCACTCGCACTCCTCAGCCCTTGGGTGGTCGATGGGACTGGATGCTGTGGAGCAGGGGGTGGTGCTCGTCGGGGAGGCTCGGGCGGCACAGGAGCCCATGGAGGGGGTGGGAGGCTCAGGCATGGCGGGCTGCAGGTCCCAAGCCCTGCCCCGCCAGAAGGCAGCTAAGGCCTGGTGAGAAATTGAGTGCAGCGCCGGTGGGCTGGCACTGCTGGGGGACCCAGTACACCCTCCGCAGCTGCTGGCCAGGGCGCTAAGCCCCTCATTGCCTGGGGCCAGCAGGGCCAGCCAGCTGCTCCGAGAGCGGGTCCCGCCAAGCCCACGCCCACACGGAACTCCAGCTGGCCCGCAAGTGCCACGCTCAGCCCCGGTTCCTGCTCGCGCCTCTCCCTCCACACCTCCCTGCAAGCCGAGGGAGCTGGCTCTGGCCTTGGCCAGCCCAGAAAGGGGCTCCCACAGTGCAGCGGTGGGCTAAAGGGCTCCTCAAGTGCCGCCAAAGTGGGAGCCCAGGCAGAGGAAGCACCGAGAGCGCGCGAGGGCTGTGAGGACTGCCAGCACGCTGTCACCTCTCAGTGGGAGGAGAGAGAAGATTAGGAAAAATAGCTAATGTATGCTGGGCTTAATACCTAGGTGATGGGTTGATGGGTGCAGCAAACCACCATGGCACATGTTTACCTATGTAACAAACCTGCACATCCTGCACATGTACCACAGAACTTAAAATGAGAATAAAAAATAAAAAATAAATCTTTTTGAGGTGGTTGTAATGTGCTAACTACTGTGCTTTCCAGGTAAGGACAGTAAGGTATTCCTCCTATCCTTGACAAGATTACAATTATTACAAACTCTGGCCACTACAAAAAACACATAAGCCAAAAAAAAAAAAAAATAAAGTGACACATTCAATAGTAAAAGAGCATTTTAGGCAGATAGGTGGGAGGAACTTAAGATGTCTGTTTGTGATAACCAGGAAAGTCTTCTTAGAGAGTAAATCAAATCTAAGTTGATATTTTTCAAGGATTAATCAAAGAATGGTATTGTCTGGGTTGTTCAGGAGTGGGAGGAAAAGGGACTGGATATCTCTGGAGCAGAGATGCTGAAGAGATAGAAGGGGTTTGGACTATCAAGAGCCTAAAATGCTATGCTAAGTCATTTTCACTTTGTTCTGTAAGCACCGATGAAAGATTTTAAGCAGGAAAGTGGAATGGCATTTTATAAAAATCACACAGGCAGCCATATGGAAAATGGATTTAGGAAAGGCTGGAGACAGGGAGTCCATTTAAAAGGCCACAGTAATAGTCTAGGCAAGAGATAGTAAGATGTGCACTAAGAATGGAGATGAAGGGATAGATTTGAAGGATACTTAGGAAATAGAACCTGAAGAACTACTTGAGTCATAAAATGTAGGAGGACTTGAAAGTGGAGTGTCTGGATATATTCCCAGGTTTCTAGCCCGGGTAAGTGAGTAAATGGTGATGGCTCAAACACAGACATAGAAAACAGGGAGCATAGGATAAAGAGCAGGTGAGATCCTCTTATGTTGTTTTATTCTGTTAATGACGTGCAGGAAAAAATAATGAGTTTGGTTTTGGATCTTAAATCAGTCAGGATGGGCTGGGCTGGGCTATTTGGTGGTAACAAATAACTCAAAAATCTCACAGGCTTGAAATAGCAAGGGCTTATTCTTCACTCCTGCCCTATATCCATTTTTGGTTGGTGTGAGGTCGGCTCTACATCATCTTCACTTAAGGATGTAAGCTGATGGAGCCTCTTCCCTCTGGGATGTACAAGGAGAAAAGAATAAAATTATCTGCATACCAGGTTTCAGAGGCTTCTGCCTAGAAGGGACATACATTTCACTGGCTAAAACAGGTCACATGACACACCAATTTCAAAAAGCAAGGAAGTGCAATTCTACCGTGTGTTCAGAAAGAGGAGAAGCAGAAATCAACAACATACAAGGGTGCCATCGTCTGCCCTTCTGGCTACTAAATATTCAGTTCGTCTTCCTTCCTACATGTAAAATACAGCCACCCCAAGGAAAAGAACTCAGAATAGATCTAAGACTTTGGAAGGCTCAGTAACATGTAGGTGGAGAAGATATTCAGGGGACAACCAGAGACATGAGGTCTGGAGTTTAGTAGATAATTTAAGGCTAAAGATTTAAATGTGAGAGTCATCAGCAAAAAAAATGGCGATTAAAACAATAGGAATTGATTCGTTTTCCCAGGGAAATTTTGTAGCTTGAGTCCAGGACCAAGGACAGTAGCCTAGAGATCAACATTTGATTGTAAGGTGAGAGGATATGCAAAATAAAATAAACAAACAAACAAACAAAAAACCTATCTCACTGAAAAGGAGTGGTGAAGCTGGTAGAAAGTGCATCAGTAGGCCAGGCACAGTGCCTCACTCTTGTAATCCTTGCACTTTAGGACACCAAGGTGGGAGGATCGCTTGAGCTCAGGAGTTCAAGACCAGCCTGGGCAACATAATGAGAGCTCATCTCTACAAAACAAGATTAAAAAAATTAGCCAGGCGTGGTGGTTCATACCCATAGTCCAAGCTACTCAGGGAGCTGAGGCCAGAGGATCACTTGAGCCAAGGAAGTTGGGGCTGCAGTGGGGTGACAAAGCAAGACTGGAAGGAAAGAAAGAGAGAGAGAGAGAGAAGGAAGGAAGGAAGGAGGAGAGAAAGGAGAAAGAGGAAAAAGAGAGAAAAGAAGAAAGAAGAAGGAGGAGGAGAAAGAGGAGGAGGAGGAGGAGAAGAAGAAGAGGAAGAGGAAGAAAAGAAGAAGAAGAAGAAGAAGAAGAAGAGAAGAAGAAGAAGAAGAAGAAGAAGAAGGAGAAGAAGAAGAAGAAGAAGAAGAGAAAGTTTCAGTAAAGCAAGGTGTGAAAGTGCTTCAGTAAAGCAGGTGTGGTGGAAACATGGGATGAAAGAACTCCAGTAAGGCAGGAGAGGTCCAACACAGTCAGGGCTACCAAGAGGTCACATAAGATAAGGACAAGTGTTAATTGGATTTGGCAATATAACCCCTTATAAGGGGTTATAAGTGGCTTTAGAACAATATCGTTTGACTGTATAGGGACGGAACTTTTTTTTTTTTTTTTTTTTACAGCAAGTTGAGTTGTAGATTAGTGGTGAAGAAGAAATCAAAACAGTGAGTTGACCTACTCTTTTGAGAAGAAAAATAGAGGGAGAATGCTGGGTCCATAAAGGGATCCTGGTTTTAGGGTGCAAAGACAAAAGTATGTTTATAAAATGAGGAGAGGAGGCAGGAGAGGAGATGCTTCTGGAGAGACAGGGGCTGGGTGATGGTTCATGGTCCCCAAAGAGGAAGGAAAAAATGAGATCAATAGCCCTGAAGAGAATCCTCATAAGAATGGAGTGTGTGAATCAGTGATGACAATAATCCAGGTCTGGGAACTCCCAGGAAACAAGTTTAATTAAGGTGACTAGTTCTGGCATGGAGAAGGAGGGATCTACTGTAGTGACAAGACTTGAATCTGAGAGAATATCAGTTGTCTTAAAATTGTGAAAAAAATGCATTACTAGAAAAAAAGGAGAACCAATTAATAAAAATATGGCAAGATTTTTACTTGACCAAATTTAAGTAAACTGAGAAACAGAAATATGAATTATTAGAAAGATCCTAAACCTACCATTTATACATTAATTTAATGTATGTTACCTATTTATACAGATCTTGAAGCTGATTTTCATGAGGCCAAGATCAATAGGCTATTTTTCTTTTAGTTTTTTTTTTTTTGCACGTTTATCATTTCCATCAAAGATGGGATTTCTTAGCTAAATCATTAAGGAGGATATTAACTATAAGCTGTGCCTAAAAAAGAGAAAACCAGTACAATTTTCAGGGACATTATATTTATTTTAGAACATAGATATGTATTTCTTATCCAAGCTGTGTGCAATATGAGGATGTAAAGCTCTATAAAATAAATATAAAGAGATACAGAATCATAAAATAACATAATCTGAGGTACAACTTAACTCATTTTACAGTTTAAATTTACTTTAGAATTGTATACCGAGTTCCACTAGTACATTTTTAAAATGTATTTTATGTTAACATATCAACACACTTTTCATAACACACCAATGAGGTGGATCCAACTTGATAGTCCATTAGGACAAGCATTTTTTAAAACTTCATTTATTTCACAAGTATTATTGAACACTTACTATGTGCCAGGCACGATTTTAGGATCTTGGGATATGTTAAATGCACAAAACTGACAAAATTCTTATATTTTTATGGAGCTGCCTTCTAACAGACATCTGTGACACCAAACTTTGTATTTTACTAGGAGAAAATATTATAAATTCACCTTATACATGGTGCTTATTGGCCTAACACACTTTTTTATTTTTATTTTTTAATTTATTATTTATTTATTTATTTATTTTTTAATCTTTGGCTCTTTGCATGACTGTAAGATGTGAGAAAGGAAGTATACTCTGGCGAAAGGGTACTAAATGATGGTCCCTGAGGAGGAAAAAGAGAAGTCAAGACCACATTTAAAGCATTCATATGAGCTTCTGTATAATCCAGAGAACGGTAACCAATTAAAAGAAAAATTGGAGCTTGAACTAGGCTCCCACTTTGAATGTAACCTGGTGTTGCCCCACCCTTTTTGATGACCTCAGCCCAAATATGACTGATTCTCCACTTAGAAAGTAAGGTGAAAAGCAGAAGTGTGAAGGAATGAGAGGAATATAATGACTCACAGCTGCTGTTGCCACCATGTGCCTCCTAAGTAATGTTAGATTTGCTTATAACGAGAGCAGAGCTAGTCTCAGTTCATACACATCTCCCCTTATTCATGATCTTATGAATATTATTTAAGGAAAACTAGTATCTGCTTAATTAGCTGGACTCCTTTTTAAAAAGCTGTACATACAAAATTTGCTATTTTCCAGGCAAATTATTCAGTTGTGTCTGAATGCCAGCTGTCAAATTTATTAACATTTTTGGCTTTCTATTTCAATTATGGCATTATGTCTTCACACAGAAAAGCTGTGGAAAAATTAAATAGAAAACCCTAAACATAATGCGTATGGAGGATCTTTTTGGGGTGATGGAAATCTTCTAAAATTGGATTGTGTTGATGGATGCACAATTCTGTAAATTTACTAAATGTCACTCACTTGTACAGTTAAAATGGGTGATCTTTATCATATGCAAAGTGCAGTTCAATATAAAAACCTTAGATATGACAATGAAGGATTGAGTCTTAACTGCACTCAGTCTGGGCTTGTAGAACTAAACGCCACAGTCAAAATCAAGCCTACTCTAAATTTTCCTGATTTGCAGGTTTTTAAAACACATATTTTTGGTAGAGAAAGTGATTGTCATAATATCTCTTATAACTTTAGAATTTGTTCTAAAACTTATATTGTGTTTACAGTTCTCTGGGCAGTTCTAGGTAGTTTTGCTACAGTACAGTATTCTGGAAATTCCTCTTGAATGCTCTGATTCGTGGTGATCAGAACAAGTTCTTCAGAAAAAATTGCACCAGGTCTGCGGTAAGGACCTAGGCTGTCAAGCTATGGAGTGGGTTATTTACTGCCAAGTCTTTTCCAGAAAAGTCTCCACTATTGCTGATTCATCAAAACCCAGGACCTCACACTGGGGCCATTGTAAAAAGAGGTTTGCATCACTCTAACTTGAAGTTGGGCTAAAGAGAAGCAAGTGAGCTCAAGTGACTAGGAATTTCATTTAGGATTGTTAGAACAATAAACACATGAATATGTCCTAAACTAACTAGTAAGCTGAATATTCTCTATTTTTTTCCTTACAAATGGATTAGAACTTTTTTGGTCAACCCTTTGTGCCAACAAAATCTCATTTGAGATAGTTGATTTAATATAATTCTTTTTTCAGTTTAAGTAAGGTGCAGATCCTTAGTGAAAGGTGACATTTCCAAGCTTCAGGCATTTGAGAATCTTCCCAGGTTTAAGATAAAGATAACAGTTGTGGTAAAAACTGACTTAGAACTGAGCAGAGCTAGCGTGTGTTGTTTTAAACCAAGAAGGTGCTCACAGATGGCTCAGAGAGAGATTTAGCAAGTCTGTGCTAATCACACTCATACATGGGAATATCTCCACTGAAAACAGCCAGATTTCACTGTGCTTCTCCTGTAACTTTCCTATGTAGTTAATAACAGGAATAAAGTAGTTAATGTATTTACTTAGTAAAATACTTAATGCCTTAAAATAGTTCATGGTTCTCATTGTTAGTTACAACTGAATATTTAATAAAACCACAATGAGAGTTCATGAGAGGTGGTTTCAATTCAAAGTATATTGAAGACACAAAATATTTGCAAAGTTCAGCTTTGGCCAAATAAACTATTGTGGGTTCTTGATGGCTTCACTTCTAGACATTTTAAAATTTCTGTGTTAACCCCAAATAGATTAATTTATCATACCTAATAAATTATGTAAAATAAAAATACAGTGTATAAAAAGGTACCATCAGACATAAAAAGAGATTCATCTGTTCCATTATGAACTATTTTTTACAATGTTTTACCACATCTGACACTTTATCTTAATGTTCATTAACTACAAAAATTTAGTATCTTGTATTATTAAATATCATTGGCCAAAATATGACAAACATCAAGATTTATTTTAAAATTTCTTTCAGAATAGAACATAAAATGTTTCAATGAGAGGTGATGCAGGAAAGAAAACTAAATTCAATTAACAAATATTTATTGATCAGTCATTATGAGCCAGGCACAAGATTAAGCTTTGAGCATACAGTATAGAATAAGACTAGCATGTTTCCCAGCTCTCACAGTGTTTACATTCTAGTTGGGAAATAGAAAACAAACAAATACGTTAAGGAGGTAAGTGCAGATTTGCAAGACTTCTATAGACAGAATTAGAAGAGTGATTTAATAGAAAATAATTGGAGGAGGCATCTTTTAAACAAGGTGGTCAGAGAAGGCCTCAGAAGATATGACATTTAAACTGAGACCTGAAGGAAAAATGACAGAGGATCATTTTCTAAATTAGCTGTAAATTAACAAAATCATAGCAGAAAATATCTCCCAGCCCTAGTCGGCTCATACTATTAGTAGCAGAGCAGACAGCTGGTATGTGGGTTGTTCCAGAGAAAGAAGGCCATATTGGATAATATATTTCTGTATTTGTTTCTAACTTTTATTAATTACTTAAATTAGATAATTACTTGGCTTATAGAATGAAATTTTTATTTTTAAAATCTATAAATGACCCCAGTTTAACGAGAGAGACAAATTTTAACTGAAAGTATTAAGTTTAAATGGTAGGATACTATAATGTCAGCAATGACAAGCGTATGATAATTTAAGTAAGGAAACAAAAATGGAGTAGTATGAGATTGAATAGAATTGACTTTTTGTTATTACTGAATGAAATATGTATGATAACTTACAGACAACTACAAACTAAAATGAGCTACCAACAAAGATTTTTAAAAATGAAGCTACAAATTTTTAATGCTGTTAGACATTTATTATATTAATTGACCGAAGGAAAACAGGCAAATGTGATCTTCATAAAACTTCTCTGAATTTTTATTATCCCATGATAGTCTTAGTTATTGCAATGAGACATTCCAGTTTTTGTAATTGTCAAAGACCTTACTGATTACTCATCCCATAGCTACTCCCCACCCCACCCTTATTCTTACTAAAAGAACAGCAATTTTGTGCAGATATCAAGAAGTGGAGTGCTTTTGGAAAAGCTGGGTCCTTCCTCAGCCACAAAGAGAGAATCATGATTTGTCTAAGCCAGTCATGATAACCTCGTTTCCCTTACCAGTGATTAATTTGAGCAGTCATATGATACAATACTGACCAAGGATACTTGAAAAGGAGCCAGTGTTAAGGTGCACCATGCTTCTGGGAAAAGTCTTTCTTACAGCCTAAGAGAAAGACTCCACTCGAGAAATACAACTACCCCATGTTGCATTTACTTTTGATGTCAGGATTTGGAGCTCATGGAAGGAGCCAGTTTACATGAGCCAAGACGCTGAAACTAGCAGATTGGAAGGATGTAAAGATCCTGGGAGTATTTTGATGCTGTCACACCTATGGAATAGCCATCTGTGGAAATATCCAACATCTGGACTTCTTGTTATATGAGAATATAAATTTGCTTATTTTAATTTTAGCCTCTTTTAGGTAAGTTTTAGTCATGCGCAGGTGCATGGATCCTTATTCAGTGACTAGCTCCTGGTCTCAGATATTATTCAATGGATTAACTGAACATACTCTCTTGCAATCCAAATATGTAGTAGACTTGGTGTTTCAGCATAGATAGGCCAAGCTACCTTTCCCAGCAATTAGATGGGTTTTCACAATGCCATGTTCTTTGTGTACATAGCTACAAGTTATTATATCACTGGTCCTTAAAATCTTCCAGAGAAAATGTTATTTAGTAGTTATCTCCTTTGAAAGACTAAGTTGAAATTTACCAAGCAAGGTGTTATCTAAGATAGTGGTCCTCAAACTTTTGGTCTTGGGAACCATTTAAATTCTTACAAGTTACTGAAGATAATTAGTTCAAAACAAAAAGCTAAAACAAAAATTATGAAGGACCCCGCAAACCTCAGGTTTATGTGGATTATATCTATCAATATTTACTGTATTAAAATTAAAACAAAAATTTGTATATATATATTCCTTTAAAATAGCAACCCTCTCTTGCATATTAACATGAAATATGTATTTTTTAAATTCCTGTATTTTCCCACAACTAATTTCTTTGAAAATCTCTATAAATGTTTGCCTAATACGAGGTGAGTGGATTCTCATGTCTACTCTACATTGTTTGTTACAGTATGTTGTCTTGGTTGAAGTACATGGAGAAAATACGTGTCAAACAGATGAGTTTGGAAAAGGAAGGATTTTGTGGGCCTCTTAACTGCATTTTCTGGAGATTCCCCTAGAATTCTGCACACTTCTTAAATCACTGATCTAAGGTAACATAGTCAGACTACAATGATAAGACTTTGAAAAGTCATGTTGATTTGTTTTTTATCATCAGCTAGTTACCAGATAATACTGACAGATTACGAGAGTTAGATCTAATTCTCCAGCTTCTCAGGAAAATTTCACTTTCCATAATCAAAGTGAATATAGCTGGCTCATCCTATTAGCCAACCAAATCTTTCTTACCTCTAAAACTTTATTAAAGCAAATTTAAAAGACTGAAGTGAGACGATATGAGCTCAGAATTACTTGTGGGGTGCTATATCTGGTAGGTAGTACTATCCAGTAATTCTGGGGTATTCATGCTGAGTACATGGTAGGATTTCACTGTCTGCCCTTGAAGTTAGATATGACCATGTGACTTTAGTCAATGAAATATGAGTGGAAGTGATGTGTCTCATTTCTGAATGGAGACCTTAAGAACCAGTGGGAAAGTTGTCATGTTCTCTTCCTTCTTGATGGAAAAAATTCCATTGGCCTGAACATGGAAGATATGGAACAGAGGTTCCTGCTCACATGAAGTAAACCTTTGTTGTTTTAAACAGGCCATGTGACTTCAATCAATGAAATATGAGTGGAAGTGATGTGTCTCATTTCTGAATGGAAATCTTAAGATCCAATGGGCAATATGTCATGTTCTCTTCTTCCTTGAGGGAAGAGATTCCATTGGCCTGAAAATGGAAGATAGGGAACAGAGTTTCCTGCTCACTTGAAGTAAACCTTTGTTGTTTTAAACAGTGAGATTTTGGAGTTGTTATTGTGGTATAACTCAGCCTGTACTTTATGATTCACCTTACTTTATGGTCTATTAATGAAGAGTTCTATGGAAGCAATGCTATAATAAAAAATTGTCTTTATAATTTCAACCAGTTAGAAGACCAGACAGTGATTATATTGTTTTTGACCAAAGATTTATAGGGAAAGAAATGTATTGAATTTGCTCTTTGTAGCAATTTATAATTCTCAAAACAGTACCAAACAGAGATGAATTTCTAATATTGTTGCAGGTAACATTTTGAAGTTGTTTTTCTAAAAAGAAACTTTGTTCATTGTAAAAATGTTCATCAACTGAAACTATATGAAGATTGCTAGGTTCTAGGAAGATACATTGATGGCCTCAACCCTCATGGAGTGAACCAACTCCCAAAAATGTCATTGGGGTTAGGAGTCTAAGTGAGACCTTAGTCCCCCACTTTTTTTCTTGAAAAACCATCTGTTTTGTTATATATAATAGAAACTCAAATTCACAGCGACTTACACAAAATAAAAGTTAATTTTCTCTCATATAAAATAGTCTACCAGGTAGACATTCCAGGGTTGGTATAATAGTTCTTTTCTAATCAAGTTCTTCTGTCTCTCTGCTTCACCATCCCTAGGGTATGGACCTTGCCTGTGTTGCCCAAGATAACTGCTAGAGATCCAGGCATTACATTTATACTCCGTGTGATAATATAGTAGCAGAAAAAAGAAAGGTAAAAGGACCTGTGCCTGATGTCTTTTAAGGAAGTGTCTTGGAAGTTGCCATGTTACTTTTCTATTTGGTCTCCTTTGTCAGAATTTAGCAATTTAGCCACACCTAACTGCAAGGGAAGCTGTCAAATATAGCCTTTACTGTGAGCAAACTTATCTCTACCTAAAAATCAGGGCGGTCATTACCAAGGAAGAGTTAAAGAATGAATATTGGAGTGGCAAATAGCAGATTCTGCCACACTGTTGTATAGAAGATATTACTTAAAACTACTTGCGGCTGGGCGCGGTGGCTCACGCTTGTAATCCCAGCACTTTGGGAGGCCGAGGCAGGCGGATCACGAGGTCAGGAGATCGAGACCACGGTGAAACCCCGTCTCTACTAAAAATACAAAAAATTAGCCGGGCGTGGTGGCGGGCGCCTGTAGTCCCAGCTACTCGGAGAGGCTGAGGCAGGAGAATGGCGTGAACCCGGGAGGCGGAGCTTGCAGTGAGCCGAGATTGCGCCACTGCACTCCAGCCTGGGCGACAGAGCAAGACTCCGTCTCAAAAAAAAAAAAAAAAAAAAAAAAAAAAAAAAAACTACTTGCAAGAAGTTTTACTGGAAGAATAATTTTAAAAAAAATTGGTTCCCTACCTTCATACTTACAGACTTAGTGGAATCTGGGAGTCTAGAGCTATTTGCCTTTGTTCATAGCACTGAGCATAGTTTGAGCAAGTTTTCTCAAGCACTGAGCATAGTTTCTTTAAGTTTGGAAATATGAGATAACAGGATAAATTGATCTACTGCGGTCACCTGAATCATCTAGTGCCACCTAGAGAAGATTATATTTGAGAGGCAATCTTTTGGTCATGGCATTTTTTTAACTTTTAATATTGTATAATTTCAAACTTATGAAAAGATTACAAAGACTCCTATATGTCATTTGCCCAGGTTCACCAATTATTAAACATTTTGCCCTGCTTGATTTCTTGTCCTATCTCTATATATACACATACATATTTTTCTCAACTACTTGAGAGTAAGTTGCAGACATCATGCCCCTTTATCCCTAAATATTTCAGTATGTTTATGGCAAAATCAACAACAATCTCTCATAACCACAACACAATTGATAAAATCAGGAAATTCTACATTGATACTATAGATATTATCTAATCCCCCTAGTCAGTATTCAAATATCATCAATTGCTCCAATAATGTCTTTTATACCTCTTTTCTTTTCCTAGCGCAGGATTCAATCCAGGATCACGCATTGAATTTAGTTTGCATGTTTCTTTAGTTTCCCTTTGTCTGTGACAGCTTCTCAGCCTTTCTTTGTCTTACATAACCTCAGCATTTTAAAGAGTACTGCCCAATTATTTTGTAGAATATTTCACAATTTGAGTAAATATGATGTTTTTTTCATGATTAATTCAAGTTATGCAAATTTAGGAGGAATAAGTCAGCCGTGACATTGTATCTTTTTCAATGCATCCCAACAGGTGGCACATACTGTGGCTTTGTCCTACTATTGTGATATGAACTTTCTTCACTTGCTTAAGTTAGTGTCTGTCAAGTTTCTCCGTTGTGAAGTTATTTTCCCTTTTTAATTAATAAGTAGTTATAGGAAGATACTTTGAGACTTTATAGCTACCTTATTTCTCATTAAACTTGTACCACTAGTTTTAACATCCATTGATGATTCTTGCCTAAATTTATTACTATGATGATTGTTTCAAAATTATGACTTTCTAGCTCCATCATTCCTCCAGAATGCATTAGTTGGCATTCTAGGCCTTAGAATTTTGATTTGTAAAAATACAGCAATCCTATCATTCAGAATTCTGTTTGATATTTAAATCTATGGGTGTGGAAAAGAATAAAGCAATCTGTAGTATTTGTAAATGAAGCTCTTGAAATTCTGTCTTTGACAGCAATATAATTTCGAGTGGTTTCCTTTTTTATATAGAAAACTGAGGTATGTCCTAGGAATATTACAATAAGGATTTGGAAGAGGCCAGGCACCGTGGCTCATGCCTGTAATCCCAGTACTTTGGAAGGCTGAGGTGGGTGAATCAACCGAGGTCAGCAGTTTGAGACCAGTCTGGCTAACATGGCAAAACCCCGTCTCTACTAAAAATATAAAAATTAGCCGGATGTGGTGGCACACACCTGTAGTCCCAGCTTCTCAGAAGGCTGAGGCAGAAGAATTCCTTGAACCTGGGAGGCGGAAGTTGCAGTGAGCCAAGATCGCGCCACTGCACTGCACTGCAGCCTGGGCGACAGAGCAAGACGCCATCTCAAAAAAAAAAATTATTTTAGATAAAAAATCTGAGGCACTGAGGGAAGTTAAATAACTTATCCAAGATCCCTTATGGGATAGGTAAACACAGAGCTTAAGTTTGGACTCAAGCCATTCAATTCCAGGGACTGTGCTCTATAACTACTGTGTTATAAATAATCAGTGGCTAGAGTGGAGCTCTGGAAGTACACACTAGACCACACAGCATCTAGGTGGCTGGTCTATGAAAAACAGGGCTCTTTTTCTGGGCTTATGAATTTACGGTCATGTTTTCATCCAGTTCCCAGAGCAGACTATCAGGAGCAAGGGTATTCTCACTTCTGTGAGACCCTGAAGTTGTATTTGTAAGTGATAGCTAAGAAAAGTTGTATTAAAACAGATACCTAGATATTAACAATTCTGGAATTTATATACCCATTGATTATTTGCAGTCTATCTAAAATTTTTGGAGTATAAGATACTTCCTTGTAATATATATTTAACACTCCCTTCATTTCAATACAGTGCCTGACCCACACCTCGGCTGTGCCTATTCTTCTCAAATCCGGAATTTGTCAGGGTTGACCTTTCCAATCTTCAGCTGTGATTGGGAAAGGGCATTTACCTGGCATATGTGCTGGGGAGGAAGAGTCTAACTGCTGCTAATACAGATTTTCAGCTAATTCTGTTTTCAGCATCTCCACACTTTCTCATCTTCAACAGTACTGGGTGCCTCCAATCCCTAAGCCTTCCCAGAGCTCTGCAGCATGAATCAGCTTGTTTCTGGCTGTTTCCTTCTCCCACTGCTGGTTGAGGTATCGGCTTTCTTCAGACTGATGAGTCAGTAGCTAGCTGGTCCTCCATCCACTCCTCTTCTCTTTGCCCTTGAACATGTATGCCTTTTGGCAGTTGCTGTTTCTTTACCATCATCTGAGCAGGATTCGTGAGGGCCCTGAGACAAATGCATGGGTTCAATCCACATTTCCATAATATCTCTTTAATCATATGACTGAAGTTAAGTTGGACTGAAGCAAAACCAAAAAATCTCTAGGTCAGTATAAAATCAGAAATGCGTACTCTTATTCTGATAGACTATTACTGATAAACTGCTGAGGCAGAAGCTAGAGGGATTTTTTTTTCTTAATCAATGTTAATTCTAGCAAGATGGTGTCAGAGCTGGTTTCTATTGACAATTCTACTGACAAATGTGCCATAATAAACATAATGCATATATGTACACATAATACCCACTGGTTTGTTGACACAAATTAGTAGTGAATCACATGATGAGTTCAAACCTGATTGTTTTGGGAAGGTGATGAAATTACTTCTCAACCTTTGCCCTGCTAGTAGCCCTGTCTTCTCTTATTTAATAATTGTTCTATCAGAGTCTGGCTTAAGGAAAAGAGAATTTATTGGGATAATATCAGGGGCTCATAGACTCAATGCGAGACTAGAATTCAAGCTATGGAATGACAAGAACACAGAAACTCAAAACGGCTGGTGCTGGAAACAGGAAACAATGACTGTCACCCAAAAGGGACAGCCTGGTCAGAATGCTGCTGCCGCGGCCACCACTGTATAAGATTGACCACCAAATTGCTCCCGTCCTTTGCTGCATACTCTTGAGGGACACTCAAGGTCAAGGGGATGTCCTCTCCCTGTCCTAAGCTACTATAAGGGGATGTTATTAAGTTGTGCACTACTGTGGGAAACTGGACTTGATCCTGCCAGGACCTTCTGATGCATGTGTAGCCTGCCTCTCAGGTTTATTCACTCACCAATAAGGTGAGCTTAGGTCAGGCGGAGGACGGATCTCTACCCTTGGGTTTCAGCTTCTGAGCAATGAGACATCAGAGCCAGGAATTCCTAGCCCCCTAAAAATCCCCATAAAGAGATCAGGGTGCTTTTGGGAAGGGGGATGTGCATCAGACACCTGCTTCACATCCTGCCAGCCTCAGCACTGTTTGCAGCCTTGGCTTTGGCAAATAGTACTGTGTAAGATTCAGATGGTTTCACACTGACAGCACCTTGCCTCCAGCATGCTCTGAGCATCTTTTGCTCTCCACCTGAGGGAAGCTGTTTTAACACCATGGAAGACAGCTCAGCATGCTCCAAGCACAGCCCTGCAGTCAGGGGAGTCAGTGCCTTCTGGGGCCACCTCAACCAATGGGTTATGGATAAATATTTCTCCCTGTTGAATTGTCTATCCTTCAGTAGACAATTTTAAAACAGCCTCTGCATGCTTCAGCAGATCCTGTGGCATCAAGCCCCAGTGCCCACTGTGGAGAATAACTTGGTATAAGACCCTTGTGGTAGTTCTTCTCCTTCCTTCTTTTATAATTTTTTTAATTATAATTTTTTAATTTATAATTTTTATAATTCTGTTCCCTTCCTCTTGCTTCCTATGATCACATGCTAGATAAGCCTCCTGTACACAAGTCCTTGTTTTAGGCTCTGTTTCGGAGAAAACCCAGGCTAAGACAGACTAAATGTTTAGGAGACCAAACAAAGTCTGATCAGGGATCGTGTCCATGAAATCAATGAGCAACATTTATGTGGGTCCTGTTTATTCTAATCTAAAATATTACAAACATAACACAAGGTAGCCAAGGTATCGGTAACTGGTGTCCCATCTCAAAGGAGTGAGGGCAGTTCAGCCTTCCCAAGTACAGATGCTGGACCCTTCTACCATCTCACTACCTTACTGGGTGTCCAAGATGTGACTTCTCTTGGACTCAAAGGCATCTTAAGTGCAGCGAGGTATAACCAGTGGATAATCAGAAGTAATCTCATAACAGTATTTCTTACATATATGTCCCTCCTACTGTATACTCACTGGATATGATGCTGGGGCCCCTAGGGTGAAGTTCTCTTGGGAATTAAAAGTAAAATCCACTGGGTTTTAGTCATGACAGGCTAAGCTATGCTGCAGTAACAAATAAGCCCTAACATTCACTGACTTTACACAATAAAAGTTTATTTCTCACTTGGGCAAAATCCAATGCAAATGTTCCTCATCAGGCAGCTTTCCAGGGCAGGTGTCTTCCAAGTGAAGGGGAAAGCAGGATCAAGCATAGATAATTTCTTATGTTCCAGGCCGGGAAGTAGCCTTCTTTATTTCCACTCACATCTAATGAGCCAGAACCAGTCATACTACCCCAACCAGATCCTTGGGACTAGAGACCCTGTGTGAGCCCAGGGGGATATCTCTGGTAGAATGCTTTTGTTCAGTGAGAGCTGCACCATCATAGAAGAGGACTCCTGTCTCTCCTCTGGCCCACTCTCTTAGGACTGAGCATTTTTCCTTATTGGGCCGATTCCCCCAGGTCAATTCCCCAGGCTTTTGGGGTCCCATCTAGTATCACTTCTCTTTTGCTCCTTTGCTCTTCAGTCTTCCCCATCCCCACAATCTCTTTATCCTTCTCCACGCCCTGTGTTCCCTCACAACAGACTTCAATGGCTCATTAAATCTAGAGCCTAGATTAAAAGCTGCAGAAATAGCCAACTCCCTTTCTTCAAGGGCATGAAGAGCTCAGTCTCTGAACTCCCCCAGGGAGTAAAAGGAAATTATTATATTCCATCCTTCTAACTCAGCAAAGAAATGAGAAAGAATAAAACACACTTTCATTCTGAAAAGGACTGAATATTTGTATTCTACTATGATTCTTTAATGTTCCCCTTTTACCATTCCTCACCATCTCTCACTTGGCCTTGTCCTGAGTCTTGTCCTCCACCCTACAGATATTGTTATCTTCTAAAATGAAAATCTGACCAAGGCATTCCACAGTTTAGGAAACTATAGTAGTTCTCAATAATCCTAAAGATATATTATCTTTATTATATCTCAAAACTCTCAACAGGATACCTGTGGTAGACAGAATAATGCCTCCTCACACTCACGCCTTCCACCCAGCCAGAGCAGGATATCTGCATCCTAATCTCCAGAACCTGTAAATATGTTACCAGACATGGTAAAATGCACTTTGCAGATTTGACTAAGAACCCTGAAATGGGAGATGATTCTGGATTGTTTGGATGAACCAATGAAATCACAAGAGTTCTTATAAGAGGGAGCAAGAGGATAAAAGTCAGTAGTAGGAGATGTGATAACAGGAGCAAGAGCTTGGAGTGATGTGAGGAAGGGGCCATGAGCCAAGAAATGCAAGCAGCCCCTAGAACCTGAAGGTGGTAAGGAATAGATTCTCCCCTGCAGCCCCCAAAGGGACCAGCCCTGCTGACACCTTAATGTTACTCCATAAGACTTATTTTAGACTTCTGACTTCTAGAATTGTAAGAGAATAAAGTTGTGTTATTTTGAGCCAGTAAATTTATGGTACTTTGTTACAGCAGCCATAGGAAGCTCCCATAGTACCCAAGCTCTTTCCATACTGGTTTCAGGCTACTTTTCCAACATCGTCTCCAATCTCTCTCCCCTCTATATCTTCCAACCACTGTAGAAGAATCACTGTTTATCAAATACCTTGAAACTCTGCCTTTGTTACTCCCCTACTCCCATTCTTATGCACCTAATTGCCCCGTGGTTAAACCTCTAATCAGGTTCCAAGCCTCAGTTCAAAACTCCCTTTGCTCAGGACAGCCCTGGCCTATTTTTTTCTCTCTTGCTGTTTCCATGCCACTGTGAATATACCTAATCATTTATTTAGGTCGTTCTCCTTGCCAGAGCCTGAACTCCTCTCCAGAAAAGATCATTTAGGTACTTCCAGTTTTGAAATCAGTGCCTAAACTACAAGAGGTATTAATAAATGCTTGTTGGGGGGAATTCAGTTTTACACACTTGTCCATATGAAATGTTTTAGATGAAAAAAAAACCCATTTCAATGTGATAAGGAGAGAATTTTCCAGAGATATGGACTTCAAGTTCTGTCCAATGTTAGACAATCTTCTTACCAATACTACCTTCCCTCATTTTTAAATTATCATAGAATCAATAATAACAATGTGCATTAGTCCATTTTCATGCTACTGATAAAGACATACCCAAGACTGGGCAATTTACAAAAAAAGAGGTTTATTGTACTTATAGTTCCACATGGCTGGGAGGCCTCATAATCATGGCAGAAGGCAAAGAGGAGCAAGTCACATCTTACACGGATGGCAGCAGACAAAAAAAGAGAGCTTGTGCAGAGAAACTCCCATTTTTAAAACCATCATCTCTTGTGAGACCCATTCACTATCACAAGAACAGCATGGGAAAGACCTGACCCCATGATTCAATCATCTTCCACCAGGTTCCTCCCACAACACATAGGAATTATGGGAGCTACGAGATTAGATTTGGGTGGGGACATGGAGCTAAACCTTACCATTCTGCCCCCGGCCCCTCCCAAATCTTATATCTTTGCATTTCAAAACCAATCCTGCCTTCCCAACAGTCCCCCAAAGTCTCATCTCATTTCATCATTAACTCAAAAGTCCACAGTCCAAAGTTTCATGCAAGACAAGGCAAGTCCCTTCTGCCTATGAGCCTATAAAATCAAAAGCAAGTTAGTTACTTCCTACGTACACTGGGAGTACAGGCATTGGGTAAATACGGTCATTCCAAATGAGAGAAATTGGCCAAAACAAAGGGGCTACAGGTCTCATGCAACTCAGAAACCCAGCAGGGCATTAAAATCTTAAAGCTCCAAAATGATCTCCTTTGACTCCAGGTCTCATGTCCAGATCACACTGATGCAAGAGGTAGGTTTCCAGGTTTCCATAGTCTTGGGCAGCACCACCCCTGTGGCTTTGCAGGGTACAATCTCCCTCCTGGGTGCCTTCACAGGCTGGTGTTGAGTGTTGTGGCTTTTCCAGGTGCACAGTGCAAGCTGTCAGTAGATCCACCATTCTGGGGTCTGGAGGACAGTGGCTCTCTTTTCACAGCTCCACTAGGCAGTGACCCAGTAGGGACTCTGCATGGGGGCCCCCACCCCACATTTCCCTTCTGCACTGCCCTAGAAGAGGTTCCCCATGAGGACCCTGCCCTTACAGCAAACTTCTGCCTGGGCATCCAGGCATTTCCATACATCTTCTGAAATCTAGGCAGAGGTTCCCAAACCTCAATTCTTGACTTCTGTGCACTCACAAGCTCAACACCAAGTGGAAACTACCAAGGCTTGAGGCTTGCACCCTCTGAAGCCACAGCCCAAGCTCCATGTTGGCCCCTTTCAGCCACAGCTGGAGTGGTTGGAACGCAGGGCACCAAGTCCCTAGGCTGTACACAGCACAGGTATTCTGGGCCCAACCCAAGAAACCACTTTTTTCTCCTAGGCCTCCAGGCCTGTGATGGGAGGGTCTGCCACAAAGGTCTCTGACATGCCTTGGAGACATTTTCCCCATTGTCTTGGTGATTAACATTCGGCTCCTCATTACTTATGCAAATTTTTGCAACCAGCTTGAATTTCTCCTCTGAAAATGGGATTTTCTTTTCTATTGCATTTTCAGGCTGCAAATTTTCCAAACTTTTATGTCTTGTTTCCCTTTTGAAACTGAGTGCATTTAACAGCACCCAAGTCACCTCTTGAATGCTTTTTCTGCTTGGAAATTTCTTCTGCCAGATGCTCTAAATCATCTCCCTCAAGTTCAAAGTTCTACAGATCTCTAGGGCAGGGGCAAAATGCTGCCAGTCTCTTTGCTAAAACATAACAAGAGTCACGTTTGTTCCAGTTCCCAACAAGTTCCTCATCTCCATCCAAACTGTTCCAGCCTCTGCCTGTTACCCAGTTCCAAAGTCTCTTCCACATTTTTGGGTATCTTTTCAGCGGTGCCCCACTCTACTGGTACCAATTTACTGTATTAGTCCATTTTTATGCTGCTGATAAAGACCTACCTGAGACTGGGCAATTTACAACAACAGAAAGAGGCTTATTGGACTTACAGTTCCACATGGCTGGAGAGGCCCCACAATAATGGCGGAAGGCAAGGAGGAGCAACTCATATCTTACATGGATGCCAGCAGGCAAAAAAAGAGGGCTTGTGCAGAAAAACTCCCATTTTTAAGACTATCATATCTCATGAGACCTGTTCACTATCAACGAGAACAGCACAGGAAAGACCCACACCCATAATTCAATCATTTTCCAACAGCTCCCTCCCACAACACGTGGAAATTATGGGAGCTATGAGATGAGATGTGGGTGGGGACACAGAGCCAAACCATATCATAATGTATTGGATAAAATCATTTAATTAATCTGGATTAAATTTCGACATCTACTTTAAGGTAATAGATAATTTTTACACGCAGTTTTTACGACATCTACAACATCACATTTAAATGTGAAAGTATGCAAAATCTTCAGGGCAATAATCATAACAAAGTTTCATGTAATGAAGTTAACTAATTTCTTTGAGTGAACATTTTAAGCACTTAAAGCCCTTCCAAAATTTAAACACGTCAACTCTAACTGAAAGATAAGTTTTTGTATAGGCATTATGCAAAGATATAGGCTTATAACATCAAACCATGAGGTTATATTTTCTAGACCAGCTGCTAAGGAACTGATCTTGAGCAAAAGTTTCCAAACCTCTAACTTAAAAAAGGAACCCTAAAATGTTATGCAATACAACTCAGAGCTTCCATAGTGTTATCCCTTTCTTTGATTGAACAAGAAAGGCAAATTTGGAAACAAGCTCCTGTAACAATCTGATGCTTTAAAAATTTACAGGAATAGCAAGAAACATTTCACAATCTCAAATTTATCCACAGAGTCTTAGAGGTATATTTTAATGATAATTTTAGTGTCTACTTATTTTGATGAAAAACTCATAGCTCCGTTAATAATGAAGATTGGATAATGTTAGGATTGAGTAGGACATAGAGAAAAATGGAAATGGTTACCTATTTTTAAATAAATACTTGGAAAATGAATTATGAATATTTATCTACTAATTTTTTATTTTTCCCATTCCTACAGAAACATATATGCCTAATATCAGTTTTGGAGAATTTTTAGTCACATGGATGTGGATTCTGGTCAAAGTCTATGACAATTCAATCATAATCCTAGCTTTATGTTACAGGTTACTAAAATTTTCTATGTTTAGTAATATGTTTGTTTAGAGATGGTTCTTTGAAAAGCTTAAAACATTTCTGCATACACTATATGATATAGATGTTTGTTACCTATGGCACAGGTATAAAGAGAATGAATTTTAGTGTTAAATTGACCAATTTCCACTATCACACACAGCTCCTTGGTTACTTGAGAATTTTGACCATTTCCGTATCAAAACCCAGTGGCATGCTGCAGCAGCCTCTCCACTCCCTCCCTCTCTCCTTCCCTTTCTCTCTCTCTCTGTCTGTCTGTCTCTTTCTCTCTTTCTCTCCCTCTCAGTCTCCCACCTCAAGAACTGATTGTTAACATTTGACTAGCCTTCTGTTAAACCACTGGTAGCTTGAAAACCAACATGGCAGGACTATCTACACCATGTAAATTGGCAAATTCTACAAAGTGGGGTCTTTTTTTCTTTCTTTTCTTATTGTTGGAAAGCAGGGTCCAAAGAGCCTGTCCACCAGCACACCAACAAAAATCTCCTAACTCCAGTTTCAGACCTTCACATCTGCAAATCGATAGGAGAAGACCAAGAATCTTGGTATAATAGTTTTTAGGTAACATTTTCCCCTAATGATCTATAAATAATAAAAACTGATACTCCTAATATTTAGATAGAGAAATGCAACAGAGAAAAGATAATGTCGTATCATCATTGCTGAATGCAGTAATGCAGCCTAAATCTTGAGACTCTTGCTCAAGTGATTACTAGATAGAGATCTTAGAATATACTAAATTAATGGGGATTTTATAGAAAGCCTACATGTTTATTCACAGAAATGTATTAATGTCATGCATATGTGTGTTTATTGTCTTGGGATTGAATATACAGTCAATTTAAGTTAAATTTATATTTTAAGTCATGACCCAGAATAAGGATTTTTGTGTCATTTTATAAATCTGTGTCATTTGTATTCAATGTAGTAGAGCACATAGCTCAGAGCAAGAATGCAATAGTTTAGATTTTTTTTAAATTTACTATGAGACCTAGCAATAAAAACATGAAGAGAGAAAAATATCATAATAGAGAAAAATCTAAAAGACAATATGGCAGGCTTATTGCCTGCCTAATAACAATAAAAGCAGGATCCATTGCTGTAGAAAATACAACATATTCCTATGGAAATTTCTTGCAAAGTCTTTTGTTATAAAAAGCACCTTTTAAGTAGTTTCCAAAAATAATGGATTTAGAGTATATTGAATTAGCTGGGATAAATGTTTTGCAACGAATTGAATGTGCTCCTTAGAATGTTTCTTGACAATACTCCACAACCAAAATGGATCTGTCTGCTTTGATTTTAAGCCAAGGTAAATATGATAGTGGAGACAGACTGGGTTGGAGAGGGTTATAACCTGCCTGACAAAAAATATTTCTCCACTTTCATTTATTTCCTTCAGACCTTTTGTGGTAAAATGTATCAATCAATGAAAACCTAAGATATAACCAGTTTGTAACTTGCACTATTCAAATATAATGTGGAAACCAAATATTAATTGGGGATCAAGAATAACCCAAAATATATATTATGTCATGTGTCTGAATTAAGAGAGTCATTCTGGGAAAGGAGGATGAGATCAGTGCACCTGCATTAGAGAACAAACTGTCCTCAGGAGAAACCAGTCTAGCCAAGGGAACAACTGTGCATGCAGTGGGAACGCTGAGGTAAAGATGAAACCAGGACAATGGATAGCAAAGTCCTTGGCCCAGAGAATAGAAGACTAAAGATAAGGGGTTTGGATGAGATTCAAGGGACAAATTCAGAGTAGCTTTGTGCTGTGACGACACTTTACTGGGACATCTTCTTTAAGTTGGAGGGAATGGGCAGAGCAAAGTATGGGCAAATATTGGTTAATATTAGTTGTCCTTTTAGAACACACAAAAGGTGGGCCATCCAGAAACACTTGTCTAGATCAGATCAGCTACTATTACAGAACCAGGAGCTGCCTCCATGATGCCAGGAGTCTGGGATTTCCCAGCCCAAGTGTTTCAGCATTAACATTAATTCACATAGGTCTTTCAGCTGAGTAAACTAGGTATCATTATCCCTATTTGCAGAGGTGGAAACTGAGGCCTAAGTACATTAAATAATTTGTCTAAGGTCATATAGCTAGTATATACCCAAAAATGAATTCCAGGTTCATCTAATTCTAAATTTTCTGCTTTTAAACTCCATGTTATATAGGTTTACAATTACATTCTATATGACTGTGTTTTTATAAATATGGGTCCACTAAAGAGGCTGCGAAGCCAGTATCTTGAAGAAACCCACGTGCTTGTCACTAAAAGGATAATCTGCAAACCAGCAGCATTAAACTTATCTGGAAATTTGTTAAACTTGCAGAATTTCAGATCTGCTCAGATTTGCATTTTAACAAGATTCCCCTAGGAGATTCACAGATACATTAATGTTTGAGAAAAATTGCTCTAAGAGACTTCATGGCCTGAAAGGCATAGGCTTTGGGCCTTGACTACCACCACATAGCCTGGCAGGTGCCCTTTATAATCTTTGAAAGTATAAAACTAGCATCCTCCAAAAGCTCTGATAGGAACCTTCGAGCATCAAACTGCTCATCAGAATCAACATTTGCTGAAGGCTTTTTATGTATGAGGCCCTGATCTAAGGCCTAGAAGACATGTCATACTCTTCAAAACCCTTGAATAAGATTTTATTATTATCTCCACTTCACGGATAAGGAAATTGGAACAAGGAGGCTGAACAACTTAACTCTAGATCCCATAGCTGGTCAGTGGCAATGCTGGAATTTGAGCTCAGGCAATTAAGTCAACTCCTATCGTCTCAACTATCAGGCAGCACAGCAATAGGCCTGTCTGTCACTGCCTCTGAATAAGGTCACCGTTTTCTAGGTGACCTCCCCAGGAGGGTGACTTCTAAACACCCCAGTGGTCGCATTGAATAGGTAGGGGCTGAAATGGGCTAATCAGAACATGGCAGATGTGAACGCCCTTGTCTCCATTGTTGGCCAAAGCTGTTTGGGGCTTCAGAGGTCACACTGGAAGATCCAGGGGCTCGGAGCCCTTATGAATGTCTCTGTGCCCCCAGTGCTGACTGCTGCAATTGGAGGTTCCTGTCCACAGACACATGAGTGGTGTGTGGGAGTGCTCTTTCTGTGACAAATATAATGGACTCCAGATTCCACTCTCTAAAGCATGTCTGCCCCACTATATTAGATTTAATTATTTGAAGTTAGTTTGTTAATAGATAGAAGTTTCATTTTTAAAATAAAGTGGATTTTATTAATGAGGGTCCTGCATATTTAAATTTTTAATAACCGTATTTTCCTCATAAAATTAAACAGAAGAGTATTATTTTTAAGAAATTCTTCACCTTGATGGCGTTCTTGCCCTAAATAACATTTCTGGGCTCTCATTACTGTAAGCCTTGACAGTGGAACCAAGGCCTCTTGGATCCACAGGGGGGTGTGGACAGCAAAGGCCAAATTAAACTCCATCATAGGTTCAAATTCATGTCCTCTCTGAGGGTTGAATCTTTGACCTGGAGACATTGTATTCCTAGGCTTGGACTTGTTGTCTAGTTTAAGAAGCTTTCCATGGGCGAGACACTTATCCATAACCTTGGGCTCTGGGGTGGCCATGCTTAGCTAGCGGATATTTGCTCTGGCAACCATTAGTACCTGGCTCTGAGGTCAGACATAGCTTAAGGGATGCACTGGAAGTCAGTGTTTGGAAAGACCAACAGACTAGGGTTCAGCAGCAGCTCCTCCATGACCCCTTTCCTAGTCTCCTCACCCCTCAAGTAGAAATATCATAACTCACTTCCTCTCTTGTGCCTCCCCCATTCTATGCACACTCTTGACCTAGCACCAATCATGTGATATTATAATCATTTGTTCGCATCTATCCCTTTATAATAGACAACAAGCTTCTCAAAAGCCAGTACCATGTTTTTACCTTTTTCTGTCCCTGCTGCCCAACAAGATGTCTGAAACTAAAATTATGGAGCTACTTAATAAATGTGTGATTGATGAACGAATGGATGAATGAATGGATCCTGTAGGAGATCCCCTCCACACTCCAGCCAGGATTTTCAGGAGTAAGAATTTGTGAATGATGGATCTGCATGACAGGGCATCCATCCATCATGCTCACCTGAGGCAGGCTGGGCAGGTGGTTGAAGCAGTTCTACTGGAAGTCCAGTCTGAGAATGCTCAGAGGCAAGAGATAAAATGAGACTGAACCTGGCAGCTTCTCCTTCCTCTGGCCTCTATAGGCTTTTTGGCCTTGAAACTACCTCCTGGAGGCAGATACCAAGAGCCTACTCTCTGTGCAGGCTGTTTGAGCTTTTTACACTAGAAATAGGGCCAGATTGGCCAGTGTGGCCAGTGGCAACCTGCTCAATAGCTAAGGCATTAAGCCACCAGTTCAGCAGCGATGTGCATTAGGAGAGAGACTCAGTCCCCTCCTCCCCACTAGCGCTCTGACTAGCTACGCTCATGTTCTCTGATTTCGGAATGACAATGAGGTGGGAGAAGGCTAAGAGACATCTTCTGCAGCTTTTCCAGGACTCTTGTACTGTCATTTCTGAGTATGGCGAATGGAGCTTACCATTTTGGCCTTGATGGAGCTTATTATTTTGCCCTTGATTTTACTTACTAGTTTGTAAGAACTGTGTTCTCAGCCTGCAAAAGAGAAACCCCTTCCCTCAGAAAAGGACTAAGTGTAAAGTTAGACTCATGCTTTATATTCAGTTAGAGAGAAGAACGCATACAAATAGGCCAGAGGCTTATTCACAATGAGCATAAAAATGTACATACAAGGATGTACACCAGCAAATAAGGGGTGAAATAAACTATGCAACATCCGAATTTCAGAATACTACTATAGACTTTTTAAATGAGTGAGAAATTTTGATGACTGAAAAGTAAATAAGTCCATAATATACTTTTAAGTGAAAAAGCAAGTGATCTAATTTATGTTTAAAAAATATCTTATAGATGTGCATGTATGTCTGTGTATTTTGTAAAAGTAAATGTAATTGCATAAAAATATGCGTACAATACTGTTGGGGTAGAGGTGAAGGGTAGTTTTAATATTTTTATTGTACATAATTATAATTCATTTGAGTTTTATAATGAGCATTTATTTTTAGTTCAAAAAACAAAAATGAGGAAAAATATCAAATTAACAACAAAAAATAGGCAAAGGAAATAAACAATTTTTGAAAGAAAACATACAAACTGATACTCCTCCAATTACTGTCATTATTATTATTTTTAGAGACAGGGTCTCACTCTGTCACCCAGGCTTGAGCTGGAGTGCAATGGCGTAATCATAGCTCATGGCAGCCTCAAAACCCCAGGCTCAAGTGATCCTCCCACCTCAGCCTCCCAGGTAGCTGGGAGTACAGGTGCATGACACCATACCTGGCTAATTCTTTTTTTTATGTTTTGTAGAGATGGAGGTCTCGCTATGTTGCCCAGGCTGGTGTTAAACTCCTGGTCTCAAGTGATCTTTCCACTTTGGCCTCCTGAAGTGCTGGCATTACAGGCACGAGCTGCAAAGCCTGGCTAGTGGTGCTATTTTTGGCATATCAAAGTGGAAAGTATTTTTTAAATGTTAATCATTAAATATGGATGAAAATGTGCTGCGACATATAGGCCCATTCTTTTCCACCAGTGGTGGGAGTTAATGCATTTACACTGGTATATTTATTCAAAACGGTAAGGGAAAAACGTATCATGAACTTTTAAAAGGTTTATATTTTACTCATCAATTCCAATTCCAGAATCTATCAAAAACAATCAGAGATTGGATCCAAAATTTATGAATCAAAATTCTTATCACTGTTATCACCTACAAGAACAAAAAATTAAAAACAACCTACATGCTCAGTACTGTTGAATTTGTTAGAGAATATTATGTAGTCATTTAAAATCTTATGCTCAAAAAGTGTTTAGTGACATGTTAATATCTCATTTGATAATGTTCAGTGAAACTGGAGACAAAAAGTATTTAAGGTGTAAATTCAACTTTTCAAGTAAATATCTAGATACTACACATATGCATTCATGCAAACATAGACAAGAAACTAGAAAAATAGACCAAACCATTAAAATTTGTTACAATTGGGGTTGCAATTTCTGCAATGTATTTTTTTACACTTTTTATTTTTTCAACAATATTTATATATTCTATCTATAACCAGAAAAATACGATAAAGTTAGACTAAAATTATATAAAAGTAAAGAAAAAACGTAGCTCTTTTTGACTAGCATCAAAGAGATAAACCCCTGGTCATATTTATATTGTGTGCTACTCTTAGTGAAATATGTTTTAGGGGTGAGAAGATTTTTAAAAGCCAGTAATGTTTACTTCTTCTAATTTTTCATAAACTTCAATGTAGACTATCTTACTTTATTTTTTTAATTTGGAATTGCATAGTTCAAACACACATGTAAAACTGCTTTTGACAGTTCTTACATTTTTATAACCTCCAGGGAGTTCAAGTCAATTCAGCTGGATTATACCCTCCATGCCACAGCCAGTCACATATGTAAAGATCTTGTTGGGAATGATCTGTGCATTCACAGTTTGGTCCCATCTTTGATTAAGCCCTGCACTAAGACAGGGTTTTGAGTCATGTGTATTTTGGATCGAGAGGACAAAAGAGCTCACTTTATCTCATCACACTCCGCAGGAAACAAATGCTCCAGATACAGGCTTGGCACCAGCAAATCCTTCCCAGTTGTTTCCAGTAATGCTTCTTTTTAACATAAATGTTACTTTTGCTGAGAGTTTTTTTTAAATGAGGAGAGAAGATTCTTGAACAAAATGTTTTTTAAAAATGTTTTTTAAAAATCACTTGCTTTAAAAAGTATTTATTACAGTATAATAATAAATACTTTTAAAAGTATATATTATTAAGTATAATACTGTATACTTAACACAAGTGATGTTACACAGTCACCATTCTTGATAGGAAAATTCCTGCCAATTTTCTCACTTTTCCTCTGGGAGGCAGAGATCATAGGAGAAAGGGATATGAATGAATCTTGCTATTTTCTGTCCCATTGCTCTACTCATATCAAAACACATTTAAGGAAACAGAAATCACAGCCAAACTCGTTTGGAGACCAGGCAGTCTAGTCCAGATTTGGTAAACATTTATACTTTGCACTTCTTTTAAAGTAAACAGAAAGCTTTAGTGTTGCTGGAGATTTGCCTCTGCGTGCTAATGAAAACACCCCACACGGCTCAGGGTATGTGACAGTGTTACTCACACAAGTACCTGGGAAAATACAGTGCCCCCACAGAGCACGGGCAGCGAGCTTTGTCCCGTTAATGTGATTCATGAATGCACTTTAAAGTTACCCAACATTTAAACCTTTGGTTTCTCTAACTAGTCCTGAAGTATATTTGATTGTCTTTGCCTCTAGTTTACAATGTCCTGCCATACATCACTTTAATACTGCCTCACAGAGAGTGAAAGATTATTCAGTATTTGAAGTAAAATAGACTGGAACTTAAAATCCTACACTTGGCTCAATCTCCATGTGACATTAGGCAACTTTTTACCATGATGCCTAGAAACCACTATATCGATGGCACTTTGTAGGAACTTTCTTTACTATTTGTGCATTATTTAATTTCCAAATTACATAATCAATGGCAGAGTAATCCCAAGACATGTGTAAAGTCTTAGCAGTTGCTAATCATATGTGATGTGCCAATGGCATGCCTTTGTATGTAGCATCCATATAGGTGATACGTGTGGCACATCTAGGTGCACAGACTCCCTTCTTATGGGCTGTCAGGTCAGTCTGCGCATTAGGAAAGTACTGATCCCAGGAAATATGTCCTTTATTCACCAGTCCTATATCAAAGCTCTTTGAATATCCTAAGGGAACAGAAACTCTTTGAAACACTGGATTTTGTTCCTAGTGGGTTATGTAAGTCTAACTTCTTCATCTTTTACATTCTGACCACAGTGACCTAGTTAGCGAAATAAAATGGCATTTTATGGAAGATATTAGATCTTAGTGTAATTATGATGGGTGGTGTCAGTTGCTGCTGCTGCTGTTAAATAAAAATAAGTTTTCGATGGCCTATAAAAGCTCCCAAAGCCCCTTTTGTGAAAGCTGAATGCCTCGGGTTAACACATTGAGCAACTGGTGCAGAGACCCAGCTGTGTGTGGCCTCTCCTCTGGATGCCTTGCTTCCCAGGTCACTTGCTTCCCATACGCCTTCATTGAAATTACACTGTCCTTGGAGGTCTTTCTTAACCCGAGGACCAGATACTCTTTATAATGCAAGCCCATCACTTTTTGGGCTTGTTTCCCCCGTTTCCAGAGTGCTAAATATATGGGTTTGAACTGGATTCTGCCTGACTTGCAACAATTTATTTCACCTTATCTATAAACCCTTGGTTTACTTATCTATAAAATACCTGTCAAGTCTGTGGTAATAATTACATGAGGTAAGGAATTTAAAATTATATTCCAAAGCTATACAACGGGCCACCAAATGTATGAAAAGATGTTCAGCATCATTAGTCATTAAGGAAATGCAAATCAGAACCAAAATGAGGTATCATTTTGCACCACCTAGAATGGCTAGGATTTTTTGGAAAATGAAAAATAACAAGTTTGGCAAGGGTGTGGAGAAATTAGAAACCTCATACATTGCTGGAGGTAATGTAAAGTGGAAACTGAAAAACAGCTTGATGGTTCCTCAATCAGTTAAATATCTAATTACATATGACCTAGCAATTCCACTCCTAAGTATACACCACAAATGATTGAAAACAGGTGCCCAAATGAAAACTTGTTCATGAGTGTTCAGAGGAGTCCTATTCACAATAGCCAAAAGACAGAAGTGACCCGAGTGTCCACCAACTGACAGATGATAAACAAAATGTGGTATATCTATAAAATGGGATATAATTCAGCCATAAAAAGGCATGAAGTACTGATACATACTACAACATGGATGAACCTTGAAAATATCATGCTAAGTAAAAGAAGCAAGACCCAGAAAGCCACATCTTGTATGATTCAATTTATATGAAATATCCAGAATAAGCAAATCCATTAAGACAAAAAGCAGATTAGTAGTTACCAGGGGATAGGGGAGAAAGGGAAGTGTAATGGGCATGGGGATTCCTTTTGGATGGACGAAAATGTTCTGTAACTAGATAGTGGTGATGGTTATACAACACTGTGAATATACCAAGTAACACTAATGGTAAATTTTATGTTAATGTGTGTTTTCCTGCAATAAAATATGCTTTTACAGAGTGAGCATTCAATACATATCGGTTATTATTACTAAAAAAACCTTTGGCATTTTTATATGCTCTCAGAACAATATTATCATCCATTGGGTTTTATTCCATCATTGTCTAATTGATACATTTCTTATCTTTCCAACTATACTCTCTGCTGCTTCAGTTCTCGACAGGACCTCATTACTTCTTGCCAAGCCATCCCTGTATGTAGACAGAACTGCCTGTGTGATTTGATTTGTGAAATGTAGAAGATCTTATCTTCCCCAGAGTCTTTGTCCCATAGGCCCACTCTGAGCTCTGAAATTCCAGCATGAGAAGGACTCCATTGTGTAAGGCATGGTGTCACTACAGTGCTCCTCTTGAAATACAAGCTTAATACCTGGAAGAGTTAAGAACATGTACACACTGACCAGAAAATTTAACACCTTAGCATTAATCAAGCCGATCACCAAAAAACCACCTGAGGAAATGGGAGCTTTCCCAGGAGACTTTTGGTGGGGATGACTGAGGTGACAGTTTGTGTGTTAAGGTAAACTCCAGTGAGTGATTCTGAACCACCAGGGCAGTGGGCATAACAGTACTCTAGACCATGGGTCCCTAATTCCCAGGCGGTGGAAAGCTACTGGTCCCTGTGAGTTGCAGGCCAGTGAGCATTACCGCCTGAGCTCTGCCTCCTGTCAGATCAGCAGGCATTAGATTCTCAGAGGATGGCAAACCCTATTGTGGATTGTTGCATGTGAGGAATCTAGGTTCCGTGCTCCTTATGAGACTCTAATGATAAATGGAATGTGCTTGAATCATCCCCAAACAATGGGGACCACTACTCTAGAGGAGGGCAGCTGAAAAAGCAAGAAGCTTTTAGGTGCAAATATCCCCTATTTGAGAATCTCACCAAGATCTTGTGTTGTTCCCAAAGCAGTTATGTCTACCTCAATATAGTGGGCATGCAATATGACAATCTGTGTACTTTTGAATGAAGAAATAAATGGATGATTGATGTCTGGAATAGGCTTCAAAACTCTCCCTTTTGTACCCCTCTATCCTATTACCACTATAACTAAAATAATATTAACATTAGTTGACATTTGTAGAGTTTACCCTGAGGTGAGCACTTTCCCCATTATCCACAGTTTTGCTTTCTGTGGTTTCAATGGTTTTCATGGTCAACTGTAGTCTGATGATATTAAATGGGAAATTCCAGAAATAAACAGTTCATAAGTTTTAAATTGCATGCAATTCTGAGTAGCAAATGAAATCTCACACCATTCTGCTTTATCCCTTCTCCAGCACAAGAAAAAGGGTGAGAACAGTACAATAAGATACTTTGAGGCCAGGCGTGGTAGCTCATGCATGTAATCCCAGCACTTTGCGAGGCCAAGGCTGGTGGATCATGTTGACCAGGTTAGTGGTCAACATGGTGAAACCCTGTCTCTACTAACACACAAAAAAAAAAAATTGGTTGGGCGTGGTGGTGGGCGCCTGTAGTCCCAGCTACTCTGGGAGGCTGAGGCAGGAGAATCGCTTGATTCCGGGAGATGGAGGTTGCAGTGAGCCAAGATCGCACCACTGCACTCCAGCCTGGGTGACAAGAGCAAAACTCCGTCTCAAAAAAAAAAAAAAAAGATATTTTGAGAGTGAGAGATCACATCTACCTAACTTTTATTACACTAGATTGTTATAATTGTTCTGTTTCATTATTGGTTATTGTTAGTAACCCCTTACTGTGCCTAATTTATAAATTAAACTTTGTCATAGGTATATATGTATAGGAAATGACAGAATATATATAGGGTTCCATACTATCCATGGTTTCAGACATCCATGGGGGTCTTGGAACATATTCCCCATGGATAAGGGGGACTCCAACATATACGATTTTATTTTTACTTTTTATTTATTTTTTGAGACACAGTCTCACTTCATTGCCTAGACTGAAGTGCAGTGGTGCGATCACTGCTTACTGTAGCCTCAACGTGCCGAGTTCAAGCGATCCTCCCATCTCAGCCCCTTGAGTAGCTGGGACTACAGGCATGTGCCACCATGCCTGGCTAATTTTAAATTTTTTTTGTAGAGACAGCATCTCCCTATGTTGCCCAGGCTGGTCTAGAACTCCTGAAATCAAGTAATCCCCTTGTGTTGGTCCCCCAAATTGCTGGGATTAAAGGCGTGAGCCACCACGCCCGGCCTATCTATGATTATTTTATTCAGTCTGCCCATAATCTTATAAAATAACTACTGTTATTATGTTAATTTACACAAAAGGAAACTGAGACTTAGAAAAGTTAAGCAACTTACCCAAGCTACCAAGCACAGGCAATTTGCCAGCCCTAGTGGAGCAGAATTTCAACCCATTCAGAACCTCCACTCCAACACTATACTGACTGCCCTGATGCCCTCTGTCACCCTCAGTGGTAAACATCAGCATGGGTTAAATGGTCTAAGAAAATGAATAATTGCCAACAGTAGCAAATAGCAAAGTGAATATTTTTGATCATCCTCCTCTCTGCACCTGCATCACCCCACACTCCCCACACAGCTTGGCAGCTAAAATTGTTAATTTAAGTTAAGTGTAGCCCCGATGAGGAGAGCATATTAAGTGCTCATTCCAGTTTGGGTTTTCATTTTCTCTTCGTGGAAAACAAAACTAAATGAAAAGTATATTGAAATAGTTGATAAAAAGTAAAACTTATAGTTGGTACAACTCTCATTGGTTGTTGAGTGATATTCATTGCAAGTGCTACGTTTGGCTTGTGTGAAGTATCTATATCCTACTTTGTTTCATTTATTTTATTTCAACATACATACGGAATGGCTTTTCATGAGTTGCAGTACGTCTGCTATGCAATCTGTATTTCCTCAGTGACTTCTTAGGACAGTCTTATAAACAGCAACTTCAGACAATCCAAAAACTGTGGGTTAAATATTTTCTATCTTTGGCATTAATTACACTATAAATTGGACCAGTCCTCCTTTTATCTATGAAGATTTGTTTATCACATGTATGTAATTTCAAAGCAGTTGAAAGAAAAGTAAAAAGCTGGATGCAAAACATCTGGGTGCAATGTCGTATAACAAAATAATGTGGATGATTTTTAGAATTTTTCACTTTCCATTCCAATGGTTGGAGAGTATGTACAAACTAATCTGCATATACGTAATTTGGGAATACATACATAGACTCAGACTATTTTGCATACATTTTTTTCTATGTTTTTCTCCCCACTGGCTCAAAAACTCTGTGTAACTTTTATCTAGAGTTGTCATTGTTTCTGTGAACTGTAGAATTTTACTTTCAGAGCTGAGGAATTGCTAGGCTATAGCTTTCCACCCAGTTAATAGTAAAACATGCATATCTTCCATGCTTGATGCTCTCTGGAGACACCAAAATAGGGATGTATCAGAATTTAAACCCAAGAGTGTTGTGACCAGGAGCAATTGTCTTTTTCTTACTTGAGCACAGTGGTGGAGTGATAGGGTGCACGTTACAAACCTGACCATGCCCATGTGGTAACGTGTTACTCCAAACACTCAACAATCCTCTGCAGCCCCACACACCCCTCACTGCACACACAAACCCACATGCTGGCAAATGGCAAAATCAATCCAACCAGATGGATGAGTGACCTGAGAGTAGCTCAGACCATATGATGCAATTAGAGATTTTATTTGATGGAGGTATTAATTACTTTGTGTTCAAATACTATAATGTATGGATAGAGGAGCTATTATTTGGGGTTGACTCCTGCTATAAAGAAGCATGAGCTGTGAGGAAGCTGCTCTGGGTGGTAGCTTTAGGATCTACACCCTCAGCAAGTCTTCCTGAAAAAGATAATTAAAGGACTCTCAGTTGTACATAATGTTTACATCTGGCAGATATAATAAAAACAATCTCAGTCTCAAAGTATGTATTTTGGCTTCTGAGTTCTGTAGGAATCTATAGAAAGTATGTTAAACTTATGTGTCTGTTGGCTCAGTGTGCTGCTGAACTTTTTTAAATGTTTGTTTGTTTGTTTATTTATTTATTTATTTATTTAGACAAGAGTCTTGCTCTCTCGCCCAGGCTGGAGTGCAGTGGCATGATCTTGGCTCACTGCAACCTCTGCTTCCCAGGCTCAAGCCATCCTCCCACCTCAGCCTCCCAAGTAGCTGGGACCACAGGCACAAGCTACTATGCCTGCATCATTTTGTGTATTTTTTGTAGAGATATGGTCTTGCCATGTTACCCAGGCTGGTCTCAAACTCCTGAGCTCAAAGTGATCTACTCACCTTGGCCTCTCAAAGTGCTGGGATTACAGGTGTGAGCTACCACACCCAGCCTGAACTTTTCTTATTTACAAAATAGGTAGCTGTTTGTGACTCTGAAATGCACCTAGAATAAAGACATAATTTGAGGGCATAGGAAATGTCCCAAACACCAGTTAAGGATTCAACCATCAAACACATAATTACTGAGTGACTGCTATGTTTTTAAAACCACTGTGCACTCTAGGGGATAAAGATGTTATTTCTTCCTTCAAGGAAACTACAGTCAAGAGTAAAAATGCAAGAGAGGGGCAGATGTTCCCTAAGCCTATTCAAGAGCCATGTCTCTCTTTCCCAACAAGATTCCAATTTTGTTTGGATAGCAATATACTCTGCCCCAAGTGATGAACTGTCTAAGCCAATCGTGAAATCCCTCTTCTCCTTTCCCAGACATTCATTTTTCTGGCCTCTCTAGCTAGGGATGACACACTTGCCATGGATATATTTTTACACCTTGGGACAGCTATATGAAGATACAATGCCTGGAGCTACAGCAGCTATCTTGTGATGGTAAGTAAAAGTACCTTACCGACTCTTTCACTTAGGTAAATGGATGAAAAGTCCAACAGACTGAGAACGGTGAAACCAAAGGGAAGAAAGACATTTTTGAACTATTGATAAAACCTTGGAAGAATACAGTAAATATCCCTAGGGTTTAATCTTCCATAAATGTGGTGTTCTATGATATGTGATAACTGAAGGCTTTCTAAACTGATATATATTCATAAAGTAACTATCAATCATGCAATAGACATTTTTAAAATGTGATTCTGAATATCAGAGAAAGAATGACAAAGACTGAAATGTTTATAAAACACTTATCTCGAGCCAGGCATTATGCTTCATATTATTGAATATACATATTGCAAAAGCACTAACCCTATGAGGATATTTAAATTTAAATTAACTAAAATTTAAAATACATTTTATCCATTGTACCAGCTAAATTCCAAGTGTCACACGTAGCTAGTGACCACTGTAGTGGATGGAACAGATTATAGAACATTTTCATAATTACAGATAGTTCTATTGGACAATATCATCTGTAGGTTCAGGGGATTATATTTTTACAGGGTAAGAACATGCTACATTTTCTATCTACAGATCTCAATGTCTCTGTGTAATGCCAGAATACTCTGATAATTTGTTCTTTTGCTTGTGTCATTAATTTAGATTTCTACCTAATTGAATTATTATTAGATGTAGTTAGGGCAATTTTCCACTATTTTAAGATGTCTCTGGCAAGTATGAATGTCTATCAAGTTGCTATTACCTTGTCATAATATTTTATAAATATTCAAGGGTCCAGATTCCCTATGTATTCCTTGACTATCAAACCTCAGTTTATGATATGACATAAAAGGAGAATATGAGTGTTCACCAGGAAACCAAAATTTGGTGTTCATGCTTTTGTCTGACTTTAAGCACGCTATAAAGGTAGCATGCCTGCGTATAAATAGAACACATTCTCTGTCTTAAGCACATGTCTTAGAGTCAGTGTCTGCTAGACTGTAGACGAAGAGACATGTGGTGCAGATCAAATTAACAAGAGCATTAAATAAATAATTGAAACATCTTTGACTAAATAACCAAGCAAAGTAAATCAATAAACCCTAAATTGGCAGGATATTCTTGGCAATCCTAAATCCAATCAATGTTTGCTGATTACCAGTATTCTTGATGCAATTAAAACACTGCAGTATGCATATGTTGTACTCTAATTTTTATAGGAATGCATGTTTTTCTAGCAAAGGATGATTTAATGTAATGCTTGGATTATGCAAAATTGCAATATGCAACCCTGATACCTTTGCTGTATATTGCTCTTCTATTGTAATCATCTATATGTTTATATAGTTTCCATCTTAATGATGTTTCTCTCCAAAGATATAAAAGAGAAATACATAAGAAGCCTAGTTATAAATATTGATGTTTCATTTTCCAAGTTCTATGACTACACCTTTCCCCTTTACATACACACGCTCACATACATGCACATATTCACACATGTACATACATCCTGGAGTTATAGCGGGGAAGAAAACCTCCCAACAAATGCACTTACAATGTAACAGCATCCTTTCACACTTCCCCGTGTACAGACCAGAGAAAACTATCAGCATTTCTGTTCTCTTCAGAACTTAATGAGTATTATTGAGTGGTGACTGTAGGAAGACATTTTCCGTCTTATTTCTCTTATCTCCCTATCTTTCAGGATGCTCAGAAAAAGAATGTTATGCTTATTTTTCCGTTTAAAAATCATCCAGTATTTCCTGTGAGTCATCAGCTGGAGGTGTAATGTTATTCCATCTTATGGCTGAGTAAACACAGAGATCTGATTTCAGGCTAGGGACAAATTTCAAAGCACAAATATAAATCACATAGTTAATCTTTTTTTTTTCATCTTCTTTGCAGTCCTGCCAGGCATCCAACAAGAGGGTGAAAAATCACACTTCTTGGTTAGGCATGTGATTTTCTGATTTTTGTCACCCTTTTCATTGTTGTTGTTGTTGTTAAAAGTCTGACATTTATTTCTTGAATTTTTTTCAACTCGGGGAATCCTTATAATTAATTTTTCAAAATTCACTAATTTTAATTAGTCGTGTTTGGATAATGAGTGAGGATGTTTCAGAACAAAGCATCAAGGTACAGCCTGAGAAAAAGTTTAATATGAATAAAAACGAGGCAAACTATAAGATATACAAATAAATCTACTTTTCTAACTATGTGAGTGTATGGCTAAGAGACATATGAATAAAAATAGGGTACAAGGGCAGGTAGGGATGGTTGAAATGTCCTTCATGTCTTCTAATCCCATGAGGATTTATCTCGTTACTACGCATCTTTCACTCCTGAAGAAGTACATGCAACTTCTAACCTACAGCTACAAGGAAGCAAGAACACTAAAGAAGAAAAACATCTATTTGGTCATTTGGCCATTTGGCCAATTTGGAAACTTTTATGTGAAAGAAAGAAAAGAATGAGACAAATTTGAAGGCAAGTGGGAATGGCAATGTGTATATCTTAGAGGACAGCGAGTGAGCTGGAGCAGGTTTCTTACTCCAAATCTTCCCATCTCCTTGACCAGATACGGAGTCAGCTCTGGCTCAAGTTAAATCATCAACTCAATTTAAGACCAATGATAAGCCACTTTGCCTGTCTCAGGACTGCAAATCCCCTTGCCTCATAAATAAGGGATTTGAAGGCCCACAGAACTTTAGGGTTCATGAATAGATAAAGTAAGAAGGATAAATGGCTTCCTCCGATGACCATGAGACCCAAAACAGTAACAACCATTTTACCTAAGGACTAGAAGAGGAATAGACTTTCCAGACTGCATCCTGATATATACATATATGTTTTGATGCAGAGTCTCGCTCTATTGCTCAGGCTAGAGTTTAGTGGTGTGATCTCAGCTCACTGCATCCTCTGCCTCCGGGGTCAAGTAATTCTCCTTCCTTGGCCTCCCAAGTAGCTGGAACCACAGGTGCATGCCGCCACATCAGACTAATTTTTGTATTTTTAGTAGAGACCGGGTTTCACCACTTTGGTCTGAAACTCCTGGCCTCAAGTGATCCGCCCACCTTAGCCTCCCAAAGTGCTGGGATTACAGGCATGAGCTACTGCACCCGGCCCTGATATCTTCAATAAGGGATACACTCAGCGTATTTTCCTTCTTGCACACATCTTCGTGCTAACTCCTCCTCTACTGTTCTGTGCAAGACATCATGTGTTTAGTCATCCAGAGCAGCTTGAAACAGGGAGTCTGAGCATTGCTTCTGTGAAGGCCTCACATGAACTAACATGATAAAAAAGTCTCATTGTTGGATAATTTGATCTTTTATTTTCTTATTTCCAAGAGTAGATGATGTTTGAATGTAAAGATTTATAGAAAAAATAGTCCCTTTTACAGTGGAAAGTAGCACAGAGGAGAAGCGTAGCATGTGTTGCTGGATGTCCCATTGCCAGCACCTACACCAAGGGCTTTCTCTTGCTATTGGAGTGCACTCTGCCCTCCAGTATGGCAGGCCTGACAAATGGCGGAGTTGTTGCCCCTCACCAGAGGAGCCCTCATGCAATGCCTGAAGGAATGGGCTGATGGGAGTTAGTGTGTAAATGTCCTAGCTCCCTCGCACTTCTGAGGAACATGGTGTACACTGGCTTTCAGGATTTGCCCAGCGGGATTAGGCCCCACTCACACATGGCGATAGCAGACTTCATACCACATCCTTTGTTGTTGCCCTCCCTCCTTGTCTCATTTCCTCACTCTCTTCTCATCATGTCCTCCTCTGCCCAAACTGGTTGCACTTGAATCGTCATCTCAGGGTCTGTGTCTGTAAGAGGCCAAACTAAGATAGGAGATTAACAGCAATTTGGCTTATTATATATTAGTTTTAGTTTCATTAAAAGGAAGCTTTTTTTTTTTTGAGACAGGGCCTCCCTCTGTTGTCTGGGATGTGCAGTGGCACAATCATGACTCACTGCAACCTCGACTTCCCAGATTCAGGTTCTCCTACCTCAGCCCCTTGAGTACTTGGGACTACAGGTGCCTGCCACCATGCCTGGCTAATTTATATATTTTTTTGTAGAGAACGGGTTTTGCCATATTGCCCAGGCTGGTCTCAAACTCCTGGGCTCAAGCAATCCACCGGCCTCCACCTTCTAAAGTGTTTGGGGGGATTACAGGGGTGAGCCACCGTGCCCAGCCTAGAAGGAAACCTTTTAAAAATAGCTAGTGTTAGGTGCTTCTAGTCACTTTACAATCTCATAAATCCTTTCAAAACCTTCTAAGTTTAGGTACTAAATAAAATTTGTCTATTTAGATTTTCTGTAACAGTAGAAAATACTTTCTATTTTTTTCATTTTCAACAGTGAGCTAAATTTCAAAATAGACAAAAGCATAGCTTATTAAAGTTTTTAACTTATTTGTAAAATGGTGTGCAAACTGAGATTGCTTAGGAGACAAAAATGATAAATTCCTAAGTATATCAGTATTTTACATTGTTTTCAGTTATAGTTCCTTTATGCTTCAGTTTCCTTTATTAAAGCTGAAGTGGTTGTAATAACCTACTTTTATGAATTTTAAGTGCTTTATTGATATTTTAATAATACAGCTAATTCATCTTATTCTGTCTATATAATAATAAAAGCACCTAAAATACATTAAAATGCACCATAGTATATCAGCGTAGAATAAGAATGAAAGTTTCTTCATTAAGATGTGAAGTCTGAAGTGAGATTGCCTGGGTTCATATCCTGGTTCTGAAACTTTCATCCTGTGTAACCTTGGGCAAATTGCTTAACCTCTCTGTGACTTACTTTGCTCATCTGTCATATTAGGATAATAATCGTTCCTAATTCATAGACTTTCTGTGTGGATCAATGAAATAGTAACTGTATATAGCACTTAAAGGTGTCTGGCACATATTAAGAACTCAATAGAGGGTAGCTATCACTTTCATTGTTTTTACTGTCCAGTTTGGGTTATGCAGTATCAATCTCCAGTTCTTTTCAGAAGCATTTTTCTTTTTCAGGGCCGGGTTATTTCCTGAGAAAATATGAACAACCATGGATCAGATGCTTCTGTCTGGGTGTAACTATGTTTCTGTGAGTAAGTTAGGGCTTCCCAACTCTTTCATTTTGCCCCCCACCATTGATGGAAGATTTAACTAAGAAATGAAACACAATCATATTATTGAAGCACAAGAACTCTTCCTGAAATTGAACACTTTCCTGACTCTCAGCAACAGTGGGTTGCTAATGATGAGGGCAGAGAATAATTTAGTCATCCTCTCCCTCCCATCTTCTTGTCTTGTAGCTTGGCAGTGACGTGGCAACTGGGTAATCACCATTGGTCCTCCGCCCCCTTCTCCTCCTCTTCTCCTCTTTCCTCTCTGCCCTGCCATTGTTTTACACTCTATTACTCATTATATAATGTGTTGCCTTTCAAACCTGTATCCCTGTTGTGAGTGATCAATTGACTTAATTTGAGTGTGTTTTTAAATTTTGTAATTCTTTGGATGACAGATGGTAGTGTTTCACAGATTTTCTCATCTTAATGAAGGACCAAACAGTTGGAGCATTGTGCGTGTGTCATCTTCATAAATCTTAGTGATTTTTCTCCTTCTTTCTCCATTTTTTAAGATTTCCTGAAAGTTTAAAAGGTATTAAGCTTGTAATGTCAGTTTTTTAAAAAAAGGATGAAAACGATCTATTTCTCAAGAAATAGATGTATAGAATTTTTCTCAACATTCTAGAGAATATTATTTAATCTGCACATTTACTGAATATCAATTGTATAACCAGCACTGTCTAGGAGTCGAAGGAAGAAGAGGAGGAGGAGAGGGAGAAGGAGAAGAGGGGCAGGAAGGGAGAGGAGGATACATTTCTAAGCCTTCATAAACTTATATAGTATTTTAGGAGATGACATAATTAGAGGCCAATAAATAATTAGGTAGTACAAATGGCATAGTACACATGGGGTAAATTGGGATGAATGAGGATGAAGTAGGTTTTGAACATCTGATTTTTAAGTTGGTGATGAGACATTGAACAGGTTTGTTATTCAAATGGATGGGAAAATGAAATTTGAGCATACTAAAAGGTTAAGATGAGAATTAGAGATTTAGAAATCATCCAGGTAGAGGTCACAACTGGAGCCATGAGAGCTGAGAGTTCTTTCTGGAGTTCACAGGACGATGAGTATAGAAGGAAGAGAAGAGAACTGTAGGGATCCATATAAGGTGGGAGGTGAAAGAGAAAGACAAGATAGGAAAGGGCAAAGAAGGAAAGCTGCAAGGCTACAAGGCAACTAGGGAACTAAGGAGTCACCAGAAAACAAAAGGAAGGAGGAGTTTCAAGGAGCATGTGATCAGTGGCCTGGTGTGTGATA